>NC_051084.1:71489058-71789058 GCF_004664715.2 Peromyscus leucopus
GAACCCAGGCTGACCGATTCAGTTAGTCCAAGTCATCTTGCTCTGGGGAGTTCATTCTATGTTGTAGGATTACAAGTGAGTCACCATGCCTTCCCAGCCATGGTGTTTGGTGCTGGAGACCCAAACTCAGGTCCTCAGCCTTACATGGCAAATGCTTTACCAACTGAGCCGTCTCCCCAGACTGCTGCAAATTATCTTCCACTTGTGAAATATCCTATAAAAGCTGTATAGGGAATGCTGTTGAAAATAGTTCAGAGCATAATCAGTTTTCAGAGCTGGGGCGGGGGGGGGGGGCAGAGAATGGCCAAACACAATGTTCTACAAAAGAGTTACACAGCATCTTCTCAGAGAACTTAGCGCCAATGGGCCAGAAAAATGAGTGTTCCTGAATAAATGGTTGTACCTATTGCTTAGAAAATGCTTTCATCCTAGCATCTCCTCTCTCCCTCTTTTTTTTTTTTTTTTTTTTTTTTTTTTTTTTTTGTTTTTTTGTTTACTTGCTTTCTGAACCATCATTATTTGGAAAGCTAAGTCTCTGGAGCTCATCACCCCTTTACATATTTGCTGCCATAGTCTAAGCCCCCATTTTTCATGATCTGGTGTCAGGGAGAGCCCCCTCCAGTTTACAAAACTCAAGCAGCAGTCTAGACTCATGTTTTCTCAAAGAGAATTCACATGGAACACAGTAATTCAAGCAGCTAACAGCTTAATGTGAACAAACAAGGAAGCAGGAACACACTCTGTGTGTGATGCGGGTATGTGTGTGGGGGGGGGTACACACGTGCCTCAGCATGTGTGTGGAGTGCAGATGACAACCTTCAGTGTTAGACCTTGCCTTCCATCTTGGGTGAGACAGAATCTCTTGTTCGCTGCAGCGTATGCCAGGCCAGCTGGACTGCAAGCTTCTCGGGGTTCTCCCATCTCTGCCCCCATCTCATCACAGAAGAGCTGGGGTTTTGGAAGCATGTATCTGGCTTTGTAGGGGTTCTTGAGGTTTGAACTCAGGTCCTTGTGCTTGTGTGTCAAGTGCTTACACTATTTAGAAGGAGAGTGGGCCAAGCCAAAGAGCAACACACATCCTAGCAGACAGGGGCTGACGTGTGTCCACGCTGTGCGCTCCCTTGTGCCTTTCTCAGGAGGGCCACTTCTAAGAAACGGTGTGCTTCCCCAGAAGTCCACTTGACCCAGTGTTTAGCCTTTTATGAGTAGATGTACGAGATGCAAGAGTGTGTATAGGAGTTTAAGTATCCCACATGTCAATATCTCATTTTCTCTAAAAGGAAGACAAAAACCGGCTTCTAATAAAGAAAAATTCTGCTAGTGTGGAAACAGGAAGATACTTTTAAGCCACTTAAAGCCAGTGAAAATAAAACCTGGTCGGAAACAGTTCCAAAAGGAAAGAATAGTTCACTGCCCTGTGCTTCATCCCCACAGCTGAGGCGTTTAGTCCCCCACCAGTGCCTGGATCACCAGTGCTCCTCGTCTTGGTAGCTTCACCTGCTTACCCAGATGCCACATGAGACCCACAAAGCCCTGCTCTGTCACCACACTCACCCTCACCTCACGGTGGCACGCTGAGGCTCCAGTGCTGTTGGAATGGGATTCTAGCAGAACAAAGCCCATGCCCAGTGCTTTCCAAAAACCCATTCCACGGCAAAAGCTGTACTTTTTTTTTTTCCAAAGCTAGCTCTGTATGAAACACAAAACTGATCTTGAGCAAACTTAAAAGCATGGAACAGTCTTTCGAGATGCTTTCAACTGGGGACATGAATAAAGACAACACCCTTTAAAAAGCAGTTCATGGAATTAGCAATTCCCAAGAGGTAACAGCAGGGTGGGCGCTGCACCCGTGGCAGGGTTCCAGCAGAGAGGGCCACTCTGTGGCGCCAGGCTTGGCCTCTTCTGTAGCAAAGATGGCATCATTCTGCTCTGTCAATGAAAGCTCATTCCATAAATATGTACATAAATTCAAACTCTTAGTGGTGGGATTTTTATTCTCATGGGAATGCTGTACTTCTTGAGTCTACAGAGGCACCACATTTTATTTGGGATCCAAGTTTCTGTGACAACACTCTGCCTTGAAGAACCCCCCTTTACTCCAGGGTGTTCTCGTATGGTAACGGAAGCTTGATCTTCTGTCCTGACTTCCCTCAGTGATGGACTAAGTCACTGCTGCAATCAGCCCTCTCCTTCCCTCAGTTGCTTTTGGTCCTGGTGTTTGTCCTAACAGTGGAAAGGAAACCAGAAGAATGGGCATTAAAGATAAAGAGGTGAACTGTATTAATACCCTTAGCTGGCATTCTTGTTGATTAGAGATCCAAATGGTTGTCAGTCTCTGGACTCCAGCAGTCCCTCCTCAGCACCTTTCTGTTACACATGTGCAGTGTTTCAAATCCCCAAAGGCAGTCAGTGTCTGCCCCTCAGTCCTCATTCAAGATGTCCTCTCATCTAAAGCAAGAGTATGTATTCAGTGTGGTGTAAACAGGAAATGTTTCTCTGTTTTATGTAATGGACTTTTCATTGTTGAAAAAGAATAGGGTTGGAGGACACACACTGATTTTAAGGTATATAGTAGAGTCACAGTAGATAAAACAGTATGATATTAAAAGCAAAATAAATACATAAACCAGTTGACAGCCTGGACAGTTATAAACAGGCCCAAGTGAAACTATGCATAATTTAGTGAAATGTGGTATTGACAAATGATGCTAGAACAACTGATCCTGAATGCCAAAACTCAGAAGGAACCTCCAAAGCGGCAGGAACCTTTCATTTTGTAGGTGGTATTATATAGGGAAACTAACTCAGATTTTAGTTAAATGCAAAACAAAACTATATGACCTCTAGAAGAAAACACAAGAGTGAATGTTTACCACCTTGCATAAGGCTAACATACTTGAAATACAAAACTAAAAGAAAAAAGTTGACTTTATTAGAGAAAATCGGCAAATTGACTGTCATCAGATTAAGAGGTTCTGCTGTTTGGAAGACACCAAGGCTTAAAAGAAGCAGAGGAGAGGCAAGCTGGGGAGAACTGGACAAAGAACACAAATTTCGGTTCAGTAGAGGAAATGAGTTCAAAAGATTTAATATTTGAACAGTAGGACATTCCTTTATCTTTAGAAACTGATTTTCTACTTCTCTGTTTCCCCCTCCCCGTGTGTGTGTGTGTGTGTGTGTGTGTGTGTGTGTGTGTGTGTGCAAATGTGTACCCATGTGTGTGCGTGGAGGACAGAGGACATTCAAGTGTCTTCCTCTATCAACTCCACTTAACCTTTTGAGATAGAGTCTCTCTGTGTAGCCAGAGCTAGTAATTTCTGGCTAGGCTGGCAGTCAGCAAGCCCTGGTGACCTCCTGTCTCTGCCACCACAACACTAGTGTTACAGGTGGACAAGACTGTGCGCAGTTTGTTGTGTGGGTGCTGGGATCCAAATTCAGTCCTTGTGACAGAGAAATAACCACTCTTAACCACTGAGCCACCTGGCCAGCCCCGCAATATTATATTCTTGGAAACCGTCAAAGGAGATTCCACATGCCCTTAACTTAAAAGAATACATATGTGAGATGATGCATATGTTACATTAGCTTGTTTGAATCATTCCACATTGGACACATATTTCAAAACAAAATACCATACATGATAAATGTAATGATTTTTATTATTGTTTCTAATTCAAGATATAAGTCAATAAGACAAGTTACAGATGTAGAGGAAATATTTGCAAATTGCAGATCTGATATGACTTACATTCACATTTTTTTAAAATTCTCAAAATTCAATAATAAGAAAACAACAACCTAATTCAAAACACAGGCAAAACATCTGCTATGGTTTGAATCTGAAATGTTGCCCACAGGCTCGCAGTTAATGCTTATTTCCCAGCTGGTGGGGTTATATGTGGAGGTTAGAGAGGCTTTGGAGATGAGGGCTAACCCAGCCTTGTTTCCTGTTACACTGTCTCAGCTTTCTGACCCCTTTGGATGTGAACACCTTCCACTGCACATCCCTACCACCACATTCTCAGCGTGCCTGCCTCACCAGTGACTGAAATCTATGAAACCCTGAGCCAAAATAAACTTCTCCTCCCTTGGGATTTTTTTCCTGCCAGTTATTTTGATCAAACTAGTAGGAAAAAATAACTACTATAACAATGAAACAGGAGTTTCATAAAAACATAAGGATGGCAAATTGACATGTCAAAATGTTCAGCATCTTTAGTCACTGGAAAAACACAGTGAAGTAAAAAACACACTGAGGATTCATTGTTACCTACATGAAGACAAAATCAAGGAGGAAAACTGGACAGCACCATGTATGAGTGAGCATCTTCAACCACCAGGACTTCCAGAGCCTGTGGTGGGAATATGAGGCGAACAGCCACTTTGGGAAAGAGTTCGGTCACTTCTTAGAAAGATAAACATACGCTTATTGTACTGCCCGGCAGTCACAGTCCTAAGTGTTACTCTAGTGAAATAAACTTTATACTCATCCAAAAATCATGTTCACAGATGTTTATAGCAGCCTCATTCATAATCACCCCAAGCTGGAAGCAACCCAAATGTTCTTCATTGGAGTAGTGGATAAACAGATATGTCCATGTAATAGAATTATGCATAATAACAAGGAATAAAACACCTACAAATATACACAACATGAGCAAACTTTAGACACCTTAAAGTAAGTGAAATTAGGCACCTTCCAAGGTCTGCATATATGACAGTCTTTAAAAGGCAATGCTCTAGAGACAGAGGGGCCAGCTACTTCCAGAAAGTAGGTGTGGTCACAGGTTATCAGCAAAGGGGCTGCACAGGGCAGCCTTTCAGAGGGGTGACACTGGGGGGTGACAGTCACACAACATACAACTTATCAGACTGCACAACGTGGAACTGCACATGTTACTCACATAAATTACACCTCCACTGCACTATAAAATGAAGATGATTACATTACTCATGGAGCACAACCTCGAGAGTGCAGTTTTTCCTTTCTCCCATCTTACACCCTGAAATAAGGAGGTAGGATCCGGTGTTACAGCAATAATAAAATGCCCCAGTCTCTGGCAGCTCTTTGTAAACCACATAGTTCTATCTTAGTTAATTATTGACCTGCACTTATCAACACAGCCTGAAATGAGGAACAAGTTGTCCAACACTCCTCAAGCTGTTATAGGCACCTCAGCAAGTGTCCAGGCCCTACCTTGGAACTGTGCTGAGATCAAGGTTGCTGAGTGCTTGGTTTCTTGGTCAACAGCGATCAAGTGCCCACCTAGGCAGACACTACCAGAGAGACAGGTTTTGATACATATCCCCTTTAAAGCAACCCCAATGCTAAGAAATTCGGAGATTGGTGAGTTTCACAGCATTGATGATCCCTGACAGCTATGGAACATTGATATCTGTATTTACGTACATTATTTCACTTCATCTTCATGGATATTCTTGGAGGTGGTTGAGATTACAATTAGTTAGCATACAGCAGAGCCAATACTTGAGGCTCAGCTCTAAATCCAGTTCTCATACATAGAGAAAGATAAGAAAGCCAATTTTTTTCTGGGGGGAGATGGTCTTATTTTGTTGCTGTTGTTTATTTTTAAAATGTGTTTGAGGCATTCTTGGGGGTGCCTGAGACCAGTGCAGCCTCCTCTAACGACTGCCAGGCCTTGTTATTAGTGTCATATAGACATGCATACTTCACATCATACTTCACACGCATACCCCGTTTGCCTCCTCTTTGTTACTGCTCGCTTCATCCTGTGTCCCAGCCAAATGGTTCACCAGGCTGTGTCACTTACACTTGCACAATAACTTAAGATCACACAACCCCTATTTACCAAGCAACAATACTACTAAAAATAGTTTCACCACGACTAAAGCAGGGAAGCGAGCTTTGTGGGAACCTGTCAGTAGTGTGTGCAGTGGGGAGTCAATGAAGAGTGGCGGAAAGCGCTTAACTTTCTAACGCCCGATCTTTGAGGCATGCAGAATTAGAGGACGCTACCAGGCCACGGTGCAGAAGGCTGGCTGAGGTGAGAAGTGGGGGGACACGGTAGGACTTCAGCGCTACGGCAGCAGTGTCTTGATGAGCAGTGGGCCTTGCAGTACCGGGTCATAGTGCTGAACGGAGGCTTCCCAGCCAGGGCCACTCACAGCTCGCTCTAGTGTGGACTTTCGGTTTCCAGCACAGACATCGAGTGCCCCTTATAGGACATCCCAGCAGGGTTGGTTGGCGTCCGTGATTCCTGAGGATATGACTCCTCACACATCTCTAGGTGACAAGAGGCAAAAGAAAAATCAGCTCTTCAGACCCCGCCCCATCTTCAAAGTTTGCAACCTATCACCCAGCAGGAGCAAACATGGTGTGTGTGTGTGTGTGTGTGTGTGTGTGTGGTGTGTGTGTGTGGGGTGTGTGTGTGTGTGTGAGTGGTGTGTGTATGTGTGTGTGGTGTGTGTGTGGTGTGTGTGTGTGTGGTGTGTGTGGTGTGTGGTGTGTGTGTGTGTGTGGTGTGTGTATGTGTGTGTGGTGTGTGTGTGTGGTGTGTGTGTGTGTGGTGTGTGTGGTGTGTGTGGTGTGTGTGTGTGTGGTGTGTGTGGTGTGTGTGTGTGTGTGTGGTGTGTGTGTGGTGTGTGTGTGAGGTGTGTGTGGGGTGTGTGTGTGTGTGTGTGTGTGGTGTGTGTGGTGTGTGTGTGTGTGTGTGGTGTGTGTGTGTGTGTGTGTGTGTGGTGTGTGTGTGAGGTGTGTGTGGGGTGTGTGTGTGTGTGTGTGTGTGGTGTGTGTGGTGTGTGTGTGTGGGGTGTGTGTGTGTGTGTGTGTGTGGTGTGTGTGTATGTGTGTGTGGTGTGTGTATGTGTGTGTGGTGTGGTGTGGTGTGTGTGTGTGTGTGTGGTGTGTGTGTGTGTGTGTGTGGTGGTGTGTGTGTGTGTGTGTGTGGTGTGTGTGTGGTGTGTGTGTGTGGTGTGTGTGTGTGTGGTGTGTGTGGTGTGTGTGTGGGGGGGTGTGTGTCTGTGTGTGTGTGTGTGGTGTGTGTGTATGTGTGTGGTGTGTGTGTATGTGTGTGTGTGGTGTGTGTGTGGTGTATGTGTGGTGTGTGTGTGGTGTGTGTGGTGTGTGTGTGTGTGTGTGTGGTGTGTGTGTGGTGTGTGTGGTGTGTGTGTGTGTGGTGTGTGTGTGGTGTGTGTGTGGTGTGTGTGTGGTGTGTGTGTGGTGTGTGTGGTGTGTGTGTGTGTGTGTGGGGTGTGTGTGGTGTGTGTGGTGTGTGTGTGTGGTGTGTGTGTATGTGTGTGTGTGTGGTGTGTGTGTGGTGTGTGTGTGGTGTGTGTGTTGGTGTGTGTGGTGTGTGTGTGTGTGTGTGTGTGTGTGTGTGTGTGGTGTGTGTGGTGTGTGTGTGTGTGGTGTGTGTGTGGGGTGTGTGTGTGTGTGTGTGTGGGGTGTGTGTGGGGTGTGTGTGGGGTGTGTGTGGGGTGTGTGTGTGGTGTGTGTGTGTGTGTGTGTGTGGTGTGTGTGTGTGGTGTGTGTGTGGGGGTGTGTGGTGTGTGTGGTGTGTGTGTGGGGGGGTGTGTGTGTGTGTGTGTGTGTGTGTGGTGTGTGTGTGTGTGTGTGTGTGTGTGTGTGGTTGTTTTTCAAGCTGCTCTCTCATGATGCAGAGGGGCAGGCCCTGCAGCGGGCACTGCCTCTTCCAGGTACAGCTTCAATGATTTTTATCTCAGCTTGGAACACAAAGTGTGTTCTGATACTAATACTGATAAAAGCATAAAGGCTGGCGCCATCTGCCATGGCAACTATCAAGATGGCAGATGCTTTTCATCGGCTTTATCTGAACTTTGCATTAATGGGAATTCAGAGACTGTGGGTATGTTTTCAAAAGGGGGGCACTGAAATGATAGAACACCCCTGAATAGAAACAATCAATCAAATACCAACATATTTGTGTTGCCTTTTTCCTCTCTTGTAAGAAAAACAAGGGGAAAGGATGTCCCTCTGTTCTGGTGTCTATTTGTTTCCTGTGTGTGGCACTCAACCGCCCTGTGGCTTTTTCCAGACCTTCCCTTGGAGCTGGCCCTGGGGAGTTCTATTTAGAGGGGCTCTAACTTCCCAGCAGTCCCGATGTTGCTACAGCAGATGGGATTTAAACACGCTGTCTCTGAGGACAGAGCAATCAACCAGATAGCATGTGAGTGTTCAGAGCCTGCCGTAGGTAACAACAGAGACATTCTTCAAAGAGCAGAGAGAAGAAAGGAGGAGAAGGAGGAGGGAAAAGGAAATCACAATCCAAGACTTCTGCCTGGAACCGGGATGTGTGCTTTTTCTTAAGTTTCCAGGTTATAACAGATAACTCCTGCCACTAACTAGCCACAGCCAGACAGGGCAGTTCCTTTCCTCCAGAAAGGATGCTGTGGCTAGGGCTGAGATGTGCCTGTGAGGAAAGCCACAGGGATGCAAAGCCACTGAGCACAGACAGCGAGCGAGTTCCTGCTCACTCCATGCTGTTTTCCTTTCTGTGTGTGTGTGTGTGTGTGTGTGTGTGTGTGTGTGTGTGTGCTCATGCATGCACCTGCATGTGGAGGCCAGAGGACAACTTTAGGACTGTCCTTTGGGACAGTGTCTGTGGTTGACTGGCTGGCTATCCCCAGGGAGCCTCCAGTCTCTGTGTCCCTAACACGTGTGACATGTTCCATGCATCTGCTGACGTGGCTGGTGCTCTGACCTGGGTTCTGCAGATTGAACTTAGGTCATTATGCTTTCAGTACAAGTACTTTACTGATTGACCCACTCTCCCATGCCTGGTTCTACTTTTTAATTAAATCCATATATTATTATCTATCTATAAATATATTTTAGGACAATTACTAAAGCTTTTCCTGTAAAATATGGCATTTTAGATATAGAGAATATATTTTTATATTGTTCATATATTTTTATTTTTGTTGTGTATTTATATATAGATACATAGAAATGTGTGTGTCTATACATTTATGCATGTAAATCAGTTATGTATGTACATATATATAACTTCACATAGGGCACAAAAAATAAAATAAAGGAGCATGCACATTAGTAAAAAAAAATGATGCACACAAAAAATTAAAGTAAAGAAAAATCTTGCAACTGTATGAATGAGTACCAGAAATTAGAGGGGTCCTTTGAAAGTCGCCTGCGTTCCTTTTCAAGAAAAAGAGTGAAAAGTCAGAACCAGAGATGATGAATAAAAAATGTCGGGGTACATCACGAAACCACCGCCCTCCAGCTTATCTGGCTCTGTAGAAGAGTGTCAGCCTGTCAGGGCCAGGCAAGGATGCAACCCCAGCCTTTCCCACGGAGTTCAGTAAAAGCATCCTTCCGCTTGTGGCCCTGCTGGCGATGGGTTTTACCCATCGCATTATTTTCAAGATATTTTTCCTGTAGTTTTCTCATACAAAGATTCAGTCTCTGGTACATTTTCAATATTCTTTTTCCAGAATGAGGAAAGGGAGAGAGGAGAGGGAGGGAGGGGAGAAGGGAGGGAGAGGAGAAGGGAAGGATGGGAGGGAGAGAAGGGGAAGGCTGTAAGTGTTAGAGTTCTGAGGGGAAGATATCCTGCACAACAAACCTCACACAAGAGATTTATTGGGAAAGACACAAGGGGAAGGTGGCTGCCTCTGCTCCTGCAAGGAGAAGCAGAGAACTGAGCAGAAGGCAGACTTAATATAGTGTTTCTTGGGGAGGGGGTGGAGCTTTCCAGGGTGCCCTGGGATTGGAAGGATTATGTGGCTTGAGCTGGGGGGCGGGGGTTCTTCTGTAAGGTGGGGCCTGGCCACTCTCCTGCCTCAAGGGGTTGGGAACTACCATTAAAACCATCTGAGAAGTCTGAGGGGTAGGGCCTAGCCCTGGAGGGGAGGCCTAGCCATTGGAGCTCCTTAGGGCAGGGACTGGTAGTTGGTATAAGCATCATAGCTTGGCTGGAAAGGGATCCTGGCAGTTCGGAACCAAGGAATACCACAAAGTCACTATAAGCATAGCAGTTTACAGCCCCATGAAAAGGTCCCCCCAATGTAACAGCTCTGCTGGGACAGGGGAGGATTTCCCCAGGAAACTGTTAACAGTTCTGCTAAACTCTGCTCTGCTCTGGCTTGGTTGAAAGTTGTTACTTCTTTGCTCTGCTCCACTCAGCAGAAAGAAGGTCTCATCCAAACCTCATTCAAAAGATTTTTTGGGAGGGAAGTATCCAGGAGGGTGACTGGCTGCCTCTGCCAGGGTGGAAAAAGGTAGCTCCCCACTGGACAGGCACGGGGCTTACTACGTAGGGCTTCTTAGGGGTGGAGTTTTTCCAGGGTGAAGATTTTCAGGATGACAATTGGTCAGATTTTAATCCCTGAGTTTGGATAAGCTCAGAGATTGGCTGGATTTCATGCTTAGGGATTGGTTAGTTTTATGCTCAGGGATTGGTTGGTTTTGTTTCGAGTTGGTCAGAGGTAGAGTGTGTTTCTTTGGCTGTGGTTTCAGGGTCAGGGTGTGTTTTTCATTGGCTGGCCCTTTTATCCTACAGTTGGAGCACCTGGAGGTGTCCGGGGGCCTGCAAGGGGAGTTTCTGTGCACATCAGGAAAAGCCATCCTGCCAACAGCAGGGAAGGCAGGGAGGGAAGGAGAGGAGGCAGGGGAAGGGCAGGACGGGAATTTAAAGAGGGGGAGGACTGGAGGAGGGAAGAAAGATGGAGAAAATGAAGCAGTCCATACAGACAGCAGCTGCTGGTGTGGACTCTGACCTCTTTCAAGTTGTGTGTGACACTGAGTGCTCAAAGTCTGCCTCATGAAGATTCCATGACCAGAATTCTGTTTTAGTCTGTCCAACTGTTTAATCTTAAACAAAACAGAGATGGTTATGCTGTATTTAAAAGACAAACAAACAAAACCCCGCAAAGTTTTCTGTTTCAAAACCTTCATTTGTCCTTCAACATGTCATTCAACACCTTATAACTTCTCCTGGACTGAGAAGTGACCCTCAGCTCCTCCAAAGATTGTCAAGTCAAAGCACAGTTTAGATGGGGAAAAAGGCCAAACCTCACATTATTCCTAAAGAAAAATGTTTTATTGGATCTTTTTGTTATAGTAAATAAATAAATAATCATGTAGCCCTAACAACCCAATTAAGTCTGGAATAAACATTTTTTGTATTTAAAAAAATGTTATTACCCACTAGGGACAAATGTCTGGGTACTGAGGTAATTCAGTGGTCGATTTGCCCAGCACCTGCAGAGCTCTGTCCAACACTGAAGAAGAGAAGGGAAGGGAAGGAGCAGATGTAAAGGGGGACAGGGAGGCCGTGGTTAGACATGGCAGGAACACAGGCTAGTGCCCGGCTGAGGTCTGATGCACGTTCTCTCCTGTGCCAGCTCATTGAACCTCTCTGTACTTTTACAAGTTCTCTCACATCTAGGATCTCTTTGAAAACCAAGTTGAGTTTCAATTTTCTGAATTTTTAAAGAAAAATGTAGAAACAAGACAAAGGAAAAAAATCAACATGTGGAGCAATGCAGGATTGCTAGTTGTATTTCTGCCAAGTAGAGACAGTATGTGACAGTCACCATTATAACTGGTACCATCCCCAATATTTTCAAAAATGCAGGACATTTTAATCCACTAGACTAAGAAGACACAGGATAGAGGACAAACTTTAACCTGAAGAACTCAGTTTTGGGGAAACATCATTACTCTGTTCTTAAGTTTCCTGTCACCCATGGTCCAGTGAGGCCCTGTCACAGGTTCACACTCAGCACTGGAAAATGTTCTTTCCAAGTGCTAATGTCACTCTATGGCTCTGTATCTTTACATCCTTTCTGAAGCCACACCCCTGGCTGCATCCTATCTGAGGAACTGTGGTACTAATGCTTCCGCCATGGATCCTGAGCACTTTGCAATGCTATACAAAAGATATCCTGGAAAAGGAAGAAATGTTTTTATTTGTACAATAAGTATGTCTCTGAAATTTTCACATAAACTCTTCTTTTGTATATCAAATCATATTTTAAATGCACAATGGGAATACTTTATTCAAATCAATAAAATTTTTACTCAAAACTTTTATTCAATTTTTCATTCAAATAAATCTCAGAGGAATCTTTTCTTTTTAGAGAGAGAGAGAGAGAGAGAGAGAGAGAGAGAGAGAGAGAGAGAGAGAATTACATTCACAAAGTAAATAATTACCTGGTAGCATATCTTCTATGTAAATCTAGTTTTATATACCAGGGTTACTTAAACAATGTCTGTATATGTCATCAAAAATAATCTGTAAGGGTCTAATTATGTTGCCCATGGACAGCTATCTCTGCTATAAACCTCAAAATGTTATGTAAGTGTTCTAAAGTGTTGAGGAAAGTAATAGTACTTAAAGTAGCAGCTGTGTTTGTCTGTCTGTGCTTAGTGGTGTCATCCCAACTAATACTCAGAATACTTCTATAAAAGGGGTCCCACTAGCCCATTTCACAGATTGCAAAACTAAGCCATGGAGAAATCAAGAGGCTTGAGGAAGACAAGGCATATGGAAAGAGGTGAATTTGAACCAGGGAGCCTATATTTGGGTCTCTGGAAAAAAAATCCCTGTCTTGGTCAGTGTTCTATTGCTGTGAAGAGACACCATGACCACAGCAACTTTTATAAGGAAAGCATTGAATTGGGGCCGGCCACAGGTTCAGAGGTTTAGTCTGTGATCAGCATGGTGGAAAGCATGGGAGCATGCAGGCACATATGGTGCTAGAGAGTTCTACATCTGGATCCACAGGCAGCAGGAGGAGACAATGGGCCTTGCTTGAGCTCTTGAAACTTCAAAGCCCATCCCAGGGACACATTTCCTCCAATAAGGCCACATCTACTCTAACAAGACCACATTCTTAATCCCTCTAAGGCAGTGCCACTCCTGATGACCAAGTGTTCAGTCTATGAGTTTATGGGGAGCATTCTAATTCAAACCCCACATGCCTGTAAGCCATGACTTCCGGAAGACACTGTCAGGTAGATCACCAGAATCACAGAGCAGTGGAGACAGCTGTCTACTCAGAAGTCATTCCCCTGGAGTTACCCGTATGCTGAACCAGGTCGATGGTTCCTAAACTCTAATGCACAAACCATACAGAGTGCTTGCTAAAATGAAGATGCCCAGGTCCCACCACTAGAGTCATGGACTTATTCTGGTCTAAGTTAGTGAAATGGCATGAAGTGATTCTGTAAGCAGTGAAGACTCCTTGTGTTTATTCTCAGGCCTTCCTTTGCCCTCTGTGGAGGTAGGTGACACTGTGGGGTGGTAGAGTCCCTTTCAACTGAGCCTATTTATCTGACAAATCCCCCCTGTTCCTCAGGTGTTCTTTTGACCTTGACATCCTGAATTTGATGACATCTTAGTTTCCTTCCAGCTCAATACTCTTTGAATTTATCCTTATGTGTAGTGTCTTAATCTTATATTCTCTGTAATTATCATAATGACGGGGTTTGCACTGCACTATAAATACAGTGCTTTTGTGTACACTAACAAAGAGTAGGAAGATAGAACCAACTCTCGTGTCTCCCTCTCATTCATTCATTCTCCTTCACCACATAGGTGCTGCTCAGCCACCAACACTTGCCAGTTTGTGCTGGGTGCTGAGGAGTCAGAAGGGAACAAAACAGAGTTCACATTTGCTGGCGTGGAAGCTGAATGTCTAAAGAGAAAGACCTGCATGAGGGCAAGTTGTGAGGCTGGTAAAGATTTAAGGAGGAAATGGTCGCTGCAAGAGGAGCCCATAAGAGGAGGAGGTATCTGTATGGTTAAGTTCAGATATGCCAAAGCAACAAAAGAGCCAGCAACACTCAACAGAGTCTGAAGCAAAGGCTAACAGGTGTGACTGGCCACTTTATCCCCAGGGAGATGGGATGTTATCAGAGGGTTTTTATTTGAAATTCACTTCTTTTAATAATAATTTTGGAAAAACAAGGCACACACCTCATTTTAAGGTGACTTTAGTTAATGTATCTATAAATATTGTGTAATTTTAATGACAGAGTTAAGAGAAGTCCTTTATGAGATGGTCCAAAAGGTAAATATGACTCCCGATTAATAATTATTTCCTAAAGGGATTGATAATTTTCTAATAGGATCAACAGGTATTCATCTGTTCATAACAAATCTCTAAAGCAGTGGGTTTCTTTATCAAGGCTGGTCACTGAATTCTCTGGAAAGCCCTTTAAAGTTTTAATGCCCCATGAACACAGACTTGCTGGACACTTGGTTTTAAAGTCTTCCAGATAGTTCCAGCAAGCAAGGCTGGGAGCCATGAAGGTCAGTCTTCTTGGGACTGAAATGGGGGTGCACCTGGGACTATATTCTGAGACATTTGGAGCTAATGAGTGTTAAGCCACTTGCCTTCAAGGAGAATGACGTCTTCCTGGGGAGGTGGGATAGATGACGTGCTGCTGGTGTGCTGGGAGGATAGAAAAGTCGAGAACTTTGTGTGGTGGTGGGAATGACTATTACCTGTGCTATCCAGGTAATAGTCATTTCAAATTTCATCCTAATTAATTATAGTTGACATGGAAATAAATGTGTCTAACAGCTGGTGTATTAGAACAGCAAAGATCAAGAGCTCCAAACAAAAGGAACTGTCTTGGTGACTCTTCAGTGCTTAGAAATACTACATGTGGAATTTCTCATTTTTGCACACAGCCTTCCCTCTTTCAATCAAGATGGGGATGGGGGTTTTGGATGGCCCGTTCTAATATCAGCCAGCAATTCCTGCTCACTTGACAATGACGTCATTGAGCCACTGGGATGCTCTGAAGCTGTAATCCCAGATGCCTAGTGGAGCCAAGCAGGTCGAGCAGCAGCGAGTAGAGCCTGTTGTCTATCCCCGAGCCCATAGGAACAATGTTCCCTTCCCGAGTCTTCATACCAGTTTTTTTAAAACGCACTGAGTTCTGGCTAGCTGACCTTTTCTTATTTCTTCTTCTAGACTAGTGTCTCTCCACGTTTCTGTACGACTTCATAACTAGAATGCAAATGACACAGAAACCTGGCTAGTAGTCAGGGACACTGAGATGGGAGCAGGAGGCACAGGGTCATAGAACTGAATGTTAAGGCTGAAAAAGACCTTGAGTTTAGAAAACAGGGGCATTTCAAAGGCCACATAACCTCTTCATAAAATGGGACTATTTCCTCTTTACCATGCTCATATGAAGACTAGATAATGCCAGTTCCAAAGGTAGAGTCCCAAACACTGTCATGAGCTTCTTTTCCATCACCCCCCCCTACACTGGCCACACACCAAACTCACTGTATTCAGCCAATAAAATCAGAGTGGTGGACATGGTCTGCAAAATCCAAATCCCCATGTAAGTATTATTATTACTACTTACCTAAAATATCACACACATGTTCCAAAGTAAAATAAAAAGTAATTTCAGAATATTTATAACTTGGATGTCTCAAGTTCTGCCAGCTTGTAACTACCATATAAATATCCTGCATCCTATAGGAATTATTTTTAGCTGCTAATAACAGAAACTTAATATAACATGTCTTCAATAAGAAAGATTATTTTTTGCACATGGAGATGAAACCCAAGGTACATAGTACAGGACTGTTGCAGAGGCCACCAGTATGTTGTAAATTTAGTCAACAATTAAATAATCTCTCAAAGCAAATTTGGATTTTCTATTTTAGGATTAAAAAAAAACCCAGATTTTTAGTCATCTATTTTTTTTTCTAATTTCTAAAATGTCATTAAGATCTTGTCTCTGTCTGGTAAGTTGTCATGGGAGATGTTCACTTTCTAAACACAACTCTGAAAAATGGTACCTAGAACTAACAAAGGAGTGAGCATGTGAGTGCTACTGACAGTATGACAGCATCCAACTGCTTATATACAATCCAACATCATGGGTCTTTTGTCTCTACTAACTCTGGAATACCCAGTGACCTATAGGTTCTAAAAGTGGAAATACAGGGTCTTGATGTGTGTTACAAAATGCCTTTCTGAAAGGTTAGAGCCATTTTTGTTCCCAACAGTCAGAAATGATAGTTCTTCTTGCCACAAACATCACCAGATTTGAGGATGTTCTTTTTAATTTTCTCTGAAGGTAGAGGGGTTAGAGAAGGAGTTATAAATGACACTGAAATGATATTTTACTTTGCACCCTTCCAGTTGTAACTGGGCAGCCAGGAGATGCACCTCAGCAAGTGTGATCACATTATTCTGGAAGCCGTTGGAGGAACAGCAGCTCCATCTGGGAGGCTGTAAACACAACCCCATAAAATAGTCATCGCCAGTAACACAGGAAACATGTTAAAATAATGATAAAAAAGATTTACCAAAGGACAGTCTAAAAGGTAAAGAATGAGTACTCAAGTATCTATGCTCTTAAAAACTAGGCCCGGATCATTTTACTATAACTCCCTCTCCCAGACACACACATGCACGTACACACTATCTCTGGGAGTTATTGGATAAAACATTAAGATGTTCCTGCCCAGTTATTTTTAGTAGTTTTAGATTTGCTATAAGAAGCAAAAGCTTACTAACCAAGTTATTACAAGTCATTTGAGTTCCTTTGGTTTTTTAAACCAGTTGACACTTGAGCTGACAGCAGTCAATAAAATTATTTCATGTTCCCAGTTGCTTTAGGACTTCTGAAATGAATATGCACACCTACATTGATAGAGCTATTTCAACACAGAGATGGGTTTTAAACCAATGTTTAAAGTTGAATAGTATTCATGAGAACATCTGAGTGTGTGTGTGTGTGTGTGTGTGTGTGAGAGAGAGAGAGAGAGAGAGAGAGAGAGAGAGAGAGAGAGAGAGAGAAAGAGAGAGAGAGAGAGAGAGAGTGTTTGTTACCTGAGCTCAGATGATGTCATTGAAGCAGGATTTCCAGGAGTTGAACTTTCAAAATTTAGAGAAATGGAAAGAAGGAGGCTTGAAGGATGTTGGGAAAGTGTTTCAAAAGTGCTTTAGGGATTAGTGGAAATGGGGTAAGTATGTGAGGAGAGCTGAACCTAGCAAGTCTGAGTCAGTGGCCAGAAGGCAGACCACTCTAAACAATAACCCAGCTCAAGTTGCTGCAAGTCTTCAAATGCAGCACAAATTTGCTCGAGTCATGAAGTCAGAGGAGTTGGAGTCACTGAATGAATATTTCAATCCATTGCCAGACACAAGAAGACATTTTGATAGCCATGTGCATGATCGTTTAGAATGGATGGAGATAGTGGATTGATAGTGGGGTGAAGACTATTCTGGAAAACCAAGAAGCAACAGACACAGAGGGAGGAGCAAGGAGACAAGAATGTGGACAGGCATTCGAGGAGAGGAGAGGGGAAGGGAGGGAAGAAGAGGAGAGAGGAAGGGAGGGGAGAGGGGAGGAGAGGGGAGGAGAGGGGAGGGGAGGGACAGGCATAGGAAAGGAGCATGGGGACAGACTTGGAGGCTGCTCAGGAGTTGGCAGAACCAGTGGTGTTCACTTTGGAGAATGGCGACTACATGGGGTAACCTTTGAGCATTGCACTGCTTCCTTGACTCCAAAGCACCATAGCAATTCACCTCCTCTGTCCTCTCACAGATCCACTAGTGTTCTCTCATGTCTGACTCTCCTAGACATTTCTTGAGTCTATTTATATCTCCAGCAGGCTTGATTTCTCAGCACAAGCAATTGCCTTTGACAATGACTGTTTGTGGCTAAGGACTGATAGAAAGGACCTGAAGATGGCCCTAGAGTTTGGGGGTTAATAGATCATCAGATAATACAGAAGGTGGAGGAATTAAAGGCAATGGGGGAAATTCCAGTGTTGAATCTGAAATGGAATTGTGGATGCATAGCCCAAGATGCCAGTCAAGAACAATTTCTGCCTCATAATGAAGAGGCTGGAGGCAGGCTTCAATTTGAATGCAGCAAGAGCATTCCTACAAGACGGATCACGTTAATATGAAAAGGGTATTATTGAAATCAAGAAGGTACAGCAGAGGGCAACCAAATGATGCAGAGACTCAAGGACCTTAATTATTTACAAAGGCTGGAAACACAGCTGCTCTACTTTCCCTATTGGGGGCGGGGGGGGGGGGGCAATACAAAAGGAATCTACCGGGAATGGTCTCAATTCTAAGGACAGAGGTAGATATATAGGAGCCAAATATCAAAGGAAAAGAACTAAAGAAGGGTGTGTACTTAAGCCCAGAGAGAATTCTAGCCTGGAATAAGTTTTAAGGAACTTCGCTCCAGAGACAGTGGTAAACTTACAGTGCAATTGCCACGCGGGCTCACTCACTAACGCAGAGCAGGGCACGTGTGTGTGCGCGTCTTTACACAGATACTCTATACTTCAAGGACATGGGCATTACAGAGGAAATAATTATGTGGAGGCAGAACTGCAGAGTCCCCAGACTCACAGCCAGTTCCTTTTCTAAAATGTCCCATGCCCCTGGCCTTTCGTGGAATTTCCCATGTTTTGAGTGCCCATTGGCAGCACCGGGTAAACATTCAAACACACAGACACAAGTGAGAACTGCAGGAAGTGAGTTTGACCTCAAGCAGTCAATGCATCACCTAAAAAGCCAAGGCATTGACTTCTCAGCCCAAGAATGACGCACTGAGGAAGACTCCCAAGAGGATTGGTAAAGCCATTTTCACCTTGGCCATCAGATCTCAGACTCACAATGGGCTCTGCTGGCCTTTCTTTTTAACTTAATTAGTTTAAAAAATTATGTGTGTGCATGAAGCTGTATGTGTGTGCATATTACATGGACATGTGTGTGAGGTAAGCAAGCATCCACATCTGTGAGTGTGCTTGGAGGCCGGAGGAGTGTCCTCCTCTGTCACCACCACCTCTTCTTCCCTTGAGGCAGGGTCTCTCCGTGAATACAGAGCTGTCTTTTCAGCTAGGCTGACAGCTGGCAAGCTCCACAATCCCCCTATCTCTATCTAATTTTAGTGTTGGCTTTCCAGGTGTGTGGGGGACACCTGGCTTGTTACATGGGAGCTGGGATTCAAGCTCTGGTTCGCCCACTTGTGTACCAAGGGCTCCTGAGTGCTGAACCAGCTCTTCAGCCCTCCCGGTGTTTGTGATCTTAGATATGACCATTCCATTACACAGACAACAAACATTCATCAAATGCTTACCACAAACTTTGCAATCTGTTCTGCAACATGAGATAAAAGAAGTATATTCTAGATCAGCCTGGGCTATACCCGGTCTCAAAACAAAATACATGATAATATACGGCCTGGTACCTGTCCCCAAGAATGAATAATGAGCTTCTTGTTGTTGTGGTTCACAGCTAAGACTAGGACTAAGCATTATGCCAGGCATTGAATCAAAGACAATGCCAGCCAGAATGAAGGGGGGGTGGGCTGCAAAGTGCTAGGCTTTGAGGATACAATCTCTCATCAGCCATCATGAAGACCTGTGAAGTAGATAACAGAAGGCCTATCACGTAGCTGCACAGGGATGCTGAGTACACAATTTTTAAATTTTATGTTGTGTATCTTACGCAGGCATATACAAGCCGTAGTGCACATGTGGAGTTCAGAAGACAGCTCTCAGGAATTGATTCTCTACTGCTACCTTATGGGATCCAGGGATTGAACTTAGGTCTTCAGCCTGTACAAAAGCCCCCTACCTGCCAAACTACCTCACCAGCCCTAAGTGTATCATTAAAGACACACATTCTAAAATCAGCAGAGACAAGACACCAGTCCAGACAGTGCATTTCCTTCTACTGTATCACATTATCTAGTTACAAAAGCCAGGGTATGCTATGGATATCACTCTGTATAAATAAAACACTGATTGGCCAGTAGTCAGGCAGGAAGTACAGGCGGGGCAAGCAGAGAAGAGATTCTGGGAACAGGAAGGCTGAGTCAGAGAGACGCTACCAGCCACCACCATAACAAGCAAGATGTAAGGTACCGGTAAGCCACGAGCCACATGGCAAAGTATAGACTTATAGAAATAGGTTAATTTAAGATAGAACTAGATAACAAGAAGCGTGCCACGGCCATACAGTTTGTAAGTAACATAAGTCTCTGTGTGTTTACTTGGTTGGGTCTAAGCGGCTGCGGGACTGGCGGGTGAGAGAGCTTTGTCCTGACCGTGGGCCAGGCAGGACCAGGAAACCCCAGCTACAGTGTACATGCATCTGAACATGGGAGTGGCACAGAACGCATACCAAAGCTCAGGGAGAAGCCAGACTCCATGCTAGAAGGGCCAGACAGTTGACTCTAATCTTGAAGATTAGAGTGATCTAGAACTTCAGGAGGTGGGGCTATGAGTGGACCCTGAGTGAACGAGACCCACAGGAAAAGTGCTCTGGAGCCAGCTGTGTTACTGGGAAGTGGCAGTGGTGCCCAGAGTTAGCTGGGGTTAAAGAGAACCAGTTGTGTGGGGAATGGATATGTACCTGGTCCTTGTGTGTTGGGGAGATTCCTCCTAGATTTTGGAGAGAAAATTGGTATAATTCACTACTTCTGTCTAAGACTCCAGCCACCACCCCATCTCCCTAGTGTTTTATGAAGCTAAAACTAAGCTTTTTGAGATAGTAGTCACTTACCTCCTGTGGCTTGGGCATTCTGGAAGTAGGCCTGGTCTCATGGAGATGTGCTGCAAATAGAATTACACGCTACCTTTTAAAGATTTAGCATGAGAAAAATGTAAAATATCCCATCATTATTTTTATATTAGTTGATAATATTTTGGGTATATTGGGTTAATAACATTATATTATTAATATTAGTCTCACCTGTTCTTTTAAATATTTTTAAATGTTATTTTTAAATAATTTTAAGTTATATCTGTGTCTGATGTTACAGTTGTATTAGTTGTATTAGTATTCATTTCCTAAAGTCACCACAAAGTACTACAGCATAGACCCAGTGGCTTAAATAGTAGAGATTTATTTATTTTTAATTTTGGAGGTTAGAAGTCCAAGATCAGGAAAATTGACTTCTTCTGAATCCAGGAGATGGCCATCTTCCTTCTCTGCATCTTTGTGTGTGTGTGTGTGTGTGTGTGTGAGTGTGTGTGTGTGTGTGTACCACCCCTTCTTATAAAGACATCATTCACACCGTGTTAAGGCCTCCCCGTGACCTTTTAGCCCCCTCTTCTGTAAACGTCACATTCTGAGTTACTAGGTTGAAGTGTCAATGTATTAATTTGAGAAGAAGGGTATAGCAGTCAACCCTATGCTAGAGGGTTAACTAGAGGTGTTATTTGATTTGATTTGAGCATGAAACTCCTGGGTGTGTTTACTATATTTTCTTATATACTCTCAAGTCTCAGTAAGAGTCAAGAGGGAGCAGTGTTTCTCACCAGCTTTAACAAAGTGAGGAGTAGTATGGAGAAAAGATAAACTACATAAATGCAGATAGATAAGAATAAATGCAGAATGGAAGAGGAAAAGAAAAGGCCAGTGATATGATTAGACAGCAGAACAAGGTATATATGATGGGGAAGCAATTGCCAGGAAAACTCAGTAATATGACTGCCTAAATAAGACCTAATGACAACACTAATCAATATACCAATGTGGATGGGGGAATTACCATGGAGCTTCACCCTTAGAAGTAGTGCTACAGGTAACTGATGAATGCTGGGAGGGGAAAAACATGTCTTCTCCAGGGAGCAGCCCCCTGATAAGTTAGCAAATCCTAAGAGGTCCACTCTATACACATATTAGCAACACTAAATGACCTCAGTAGATTATATTTATAAACTTAAATTCATATGTATGTTAAAAATTATAATTAAAAAAGGAGAAGCCATGAATTTGAGAAGTGGGTGGGAAACAGGAGTAATTAAAGGAAGGAGAGAGAGGAAGAGAATGAGGCAATATAGTATGCATATATGTATTTTATATTCACATATAAAATTATCAAAAGAAATTAAGGGAAAGGAAGCAGAGAACAGAAACAAGGGGGCTAGGGTTTCCAGTGATAGACTCTGTACTACAGGAATTACAGGGGAGGTGGTCATTTGCCCTCTAACCTGAGGTGTCTGCTTTGCAGGGGGTGAGAGCATGCTTTGTTATCACAAGCAAGACTACCAGAAGCACACAACTGCTTAGTGTAGGTGGTTACGTTGAAACTCAAAGCAAAAGGAACCATGTGGGGTAGGGTTGAAAGAAAACACATCCAGAAGGCAAAGTTTGAGGGAACCAGAAGACAGTAAGGCAGAGAGGGTGAAGAAGGATGTGGTGTGAGGAAATTGGATTCCCTGGGAAATGCATAGCTGTTGGCCTGAGCTTAGGAGAAGAAAGAGTTCCTGATGTCCACCATGAGTGAAAGGAGGGATAGGCTGTTTTATTTAACTATTAAAACATGATGCAAGATGTTTGTGGCATCCCAAGCCTGGATTGAGCCCACTTTAATGAAATGTAAGGGTTTTGTTGTTTTGTTTGTATCATGGGTGTGCATACGTGCAAGCCAGTGTGTGTGTGTCTGTGTGGTGTTGTATGATAGTTTGTTTGTGTTCTGACAATAAAGCTTGCTTGGAGATCAGAAGGCAGAGCTAGCCACTATTTTACCATAGAGGCCAGGTAATGGTGGTGCACACTTTTAATCCCAGCACTAGGGAGGTGGATACAGGAATATAAGGTAGGTGGAGATGGATTCCCCCACTGACCCAACTCATGTGAGGATTCATAAAGGTAGGAAGTTTCTAGTGGCTGCTGTTCTGCTTCTCTTATCTTTCAGCTTTCACCTTTAATATCTGACTCTGGGTTTTTATTGTTAAGACTAATTAGGATCGGATCATGTTTCCTCTGGCATCCAAAGTTGGGGCACAAATTCACACACAAAAAAGCTGCTTATTCATGGCTTTGTAGCCACCAACACATGCTGGAGCTGCACACAGGGACTCCAGTAGGAGTCACCGCCTCACTGGCTAGGTTTTCCTTTCTTTTTTCCCCCAAGTCCTCTGAGTGAGTTTGGGATTTTTCTGTTGCAGCCCCTCTGTAGCAATCTCCACAGGCACATAGGCTCCAAATGCCAAAGGAGTTAGCCCCTCACCACTGGCCAGCTCTGCCTTCAGGCAACTTCCATCACACTAGTGCTTCTTTCCCAAGATCCCGTGTGCACTTTTCAGACATCAGGCTCCCTCTTCTGGTGGGTTGTGGGCTTTCCCCTCACTCCCTCCTCGGGCTGCTGCCACACTAGGTAGCTGTCTTGACACCCACTTGGGCTTCTACTGTTCTATGCAGTAGCAGTCAGCCTCATATTTCACCATCATCTTCACCATCAGCAGCAGCAGATTTGGTGAAACATTGGGAATTCTTAAAGGAGGGAATTAGTTAAAAAATAAAGAGAGAGAGTTTTTTCCCATGTTAAAAATGGGAAACATTATTACAATGGAGGAAGTTAGGTCTCTGCATGATTGCACAATGCATGGTTTTAAAATAGAACAATTAAATGAAGGGATAATAAACTTAACTGGGATTGCCATAATGCTAATTATCATTTTGATAATTCTTATTATCAGTTTGATAATTCTTGGTTTGTCTCTTAAAAAGTTGGTTGATATGTGTGCCAAGATACAGGCCTTAGAAAAACTTATTAAACAGATCATAAAGCTGTTCAGATCCACACAGAAGAATTTAAAGGAGAACCAACCTCAACATTACATTATAAAGTGAGAGAGGAACAGCCCAAGGTTTTCAAACAACCAACCTTAATTTATTCAGTCACTTTACAGGAACAACCGCCAAATGACAAGTATCCCCAAGGTTGTGTAAGAGCTGACTGGACTCCTGTGGAAATGTTAGATTTGAGGAGATTTAAGGAAGCAATAGTCTCATATGGTATGCACTTATGTTTTGTGAAGCAGATGTTAAATTCATGGTCAACTAGTAACAGAACTGTCCCACAAGACTGGAGAGACTTGGTTACAACAGTATTGGAAACTGGTCCTCAATTACAGTGGAGGACTTGGTGGAAAGATGAGGCTAGCACCATTGAACAATGAAGTAGGGCTAGAGGTATTGAAATCTCCCAAGACAAACTTCTTGAAGAGGGTGATTATGCTAAAGTACAAAGACAGTCTCTATATGAGGACCACACCTGGCTGTATGCCATGCAGCAGCTTTGAATGCTTGGGACAGGATTGAATAAGTCAGAAAGACAGCTGAGTCATTTACTAAACATATACAGAGACCAAAAGAAAACTTCATTGATTTTTTTTTTACAAAGATTGATTTCAGTTGTAAATAGAATGATATCAAATTCAGAAGCTAGATGAATACTAATTGAATCTTTGGCTTTTAAAAATGCTAATTCACAGCTGGGCGGTGGTGGCGCACACCTTTAATCCCAGCACTCGGGAGGCAGAGCCAGGTGGATCTCTGTGAGTTTGAGGCCAGCCTGGGCTACCAAGTGAGTTCCAGGAAAGGCGCAAAGCTACGCAGAGAAACCCTGTCTCGAAAAACCAAAAAAAAAAAAAAAAAAAAAAAAAAAAAGCTAATTCACAATGAAATTGGTAATTAGTCCCTTAAAGGCAAGATCAGCACCCATAGAAGAATGGACTTGAGAGACAGTCAATATGGAATCTCATAATCATGATAACACTTGGAAAGGAGAGATGATTTCCAGAGGTTTGAAGAAAAATCAAAATGTCAGGTGTTTTAATTGAGGTAAACAAGGTCACCTAAAAAGG
Organism: Peromyscus leucopus; assembly: GCF_004664715.2. Classification (NCBI taxonomy): domain Eukaryota; kingdom Metazoa; phylum Chordata; class Mammalia; order Rodentia; family Cricetidae; genus Peromyscus; species Peromyscus leucopus. The sequence goes on from NC_051084.1 coordinate 71,513,688, forward strand.
GAATGTAGGCAGGGTGTTCCTAGAAACAATGTTTTTCTCTAAGAATAATCTAAACCAAATGCCTCTTCCTTCTGGAGTATGCAGAAGGTATAGCAAAGGCCAATATTGGACCAATAAATGTAGGTCAACAAGGGACTGACAGGGTCACTTTTTTTTTTTTTTTTTAGCTCCAGCCATCTTTATTTATACATCAAAAACAAGCATGCTTTTCCATAATAACAAATATGTTTTTTCCATCCTCCATTAACCCCCAGCAAAAACAAATATGTCAAATGTGTTTTTCTCAACTTTAACATCAAAACATCTTTAAACCTAAAACAACAGTTATCATTTTGCTGGTTTGGCCAAATATCAAGTTGGGTCATCCTGTCTTTACAAAACTAAAAGGTAATTGACATAGGCACACATTTTCAAGAACAACAATATCATTCAAAATATATTTACAGAAATAGGGGTGATCTGCCTCCGATCCTGTCAGCTCTGAATCAGAACAGCTCCCAGGCTCTTTCAGACAGCTGGCTTCCCCAGACAAGAAACCTGAGAAGCATCAGCTCCCAAAGAATTTTAGGGGAAAATATTGGAGAAAAATTGGGTTTCCAGGAATGATCACATCTGTTCCATGCAAGATTGACAAAATGACACTAAATCCACCAAGAGAATCATCAATATCATGAGAGAGAAGAGAGAATGCAGGCCGTGTGGTCCCAGCAGTATCCTGCAGTATCCTGAAGTCCACTGGTCCTTGCCGAGTAAGACTGTCCCTGTGGGCTTTTACCTCATCTGGACCTGTTGGACAAGCACTCATATACTGGTCCAAAACTAGACCGCAGGGCTCCCAACAGAGAATCATTGGTCTGAGGGCATATAATCAACCCAATATGGCAGGAATTTAACAAAGTTGGTCATATTGCTCCCACAGTCAAGAAGCAAGGGTAGATGAATGCTAACACCCAGCTGCTTTCTCCTTTTTTCCTTTTTATTTATCCTTGGACCTTAGGCCATAGGATGGTGCCACCCAATTTCAGAGCTGGTCTCAGTTCAACTTCTCTGGAAATGTCCTTACAGATATGCCCCAAACTGTATCTCATAGGTGATTCCAAACTTGGTTAACTTGACAATGAAAATGAACCCTCACAGCCCCTATTATCCAACGTGACAGATTTCTACTCAACTGCCACTTGTATGTTCAAGAGATACTTTTGAGTCATATTACATTTGCCCTCATCGTTACTCCTTCCACATTAAAAGCCTTTCTTTTGAGTTCAGTGCCACCCTTTTTTTCTCCTACTGTCTTCTGGCCACAGCTGGGTTTCTTTCTTTCTTTCTTTCTTTCTTTCTTTCTTTTTTTTTGAAAAAGAAAATATAACTTAAGATATTTGAAAAAAACAAGGTAAATACAGGTTCAAAAATAATTAAGATACATTTTCCTAAGGCTACCTAGAATTAGGCTTTAAAGAATTCTACCATTTCAAGTTTACCACTAGTTACTAGATACCAATTTACAAACAAGATATTCACTTTTTTTGTTCCTTTATCAAGAGAAAAATCTACCTTCAGACTATGAGGGTGGTGATGGGGAGGGACTAGAAAACAAGATTCAAACAATCCCATGTAAATATCACATTTTTCAAATGGAAGAACTCCAAACTGCACTAGAAGTTCCAATCACTAAGACACTTTCCATTGAAATGATTTAAGTACAAATACATGGCACCAAGGTTTAGGCCTAATATAGGCCTGACAACCAAGTCCTTGTTTTCTGGAAGAAAGGCCTCAAAAGTCCCACTCAATTCCACATAACAATGCTTCAAAGATCAATTAGGTTTTCATTTCCTTAATATTTTTGTTTTTGACTTCTAATCTTAAAGACTAGACTTCTAAACTTAGCTCAATTCCCAGAAGGCATTGCTTCCCTTTGCTCTATGAAAGAGTCCACCAAGACCTCTTTCTCAAAACCATCTAGCCCCCAGCCTCCAGCCTGTGCTTGTGATGCATCTTTCTCAACATCCTGAAAAGGTAATGTAGGTAAAATATGCTCATAAACATTAAAACTTGTTGCTGGAGGGCTTCTCTCCAGGTTCCCCAAGCCCCGCAGTCCCACAATCCACTTATAAAATAATCACTCAGACGCTTATATCACTTATAAACTGTATGGCCGTGGCAGGCTTCTTGCTAACTGTTCTTTTATCTTAAATTAACCCATTTTTATAAATCTATAGCTTGCCACATGGCTGGTGGCTTACCGGCGTCTCTACATGCTCTTCTCCTGGTGGTGGCTGCAGTGTCTCTCCCCCTTCTTCCTGTTTCCCCAATTCTCCTCTCTCTTTGTCCCGCCTATACTTCCTGTCTGGTCACTGGCCATCAGTGTTTTATTTACATAGAGTGATATCCACAGCACTTCCCCTTTCTTCTTTTTTTAAAAAGGAAGGTTTTAACTTTAACATGGTAAAATTACATATAACAAAACAATTACCGAGCAAGAATTATAGTTACAATATTAAAGAAGATGTCCTATCTATCTTATATTTGTGAGTTTAAGGTTTTATATCTAACTTATCTTTTATCATAACTGAGGAAATTACGACTATCTAGTCTTCAACCACATCAAAGACCTGAGAAGGAACATAATGGTACCTGAGAAATGGTAGATGGATGCAAGCAACTTTCAGGAATCTTGCAAGAGTAGACCAAGACAGCTGGCAAGCTGGACAGTCACCTAATGTTTCTCAGCATTGTTGGTGCATTCAAATTGGCTACAGGCCTAGAGTATCTGACAGACCATTTTTAGAAGCAGGAATTTTAAGAGACCATCTTACCCTGTCTTGACAGAGTACAGTGGTCGCTTTCCTTGTGTCCCGCTTGTCCAGAAAGGACAGCATTGCATTTGTACTATCAGCCATCAAGGCAAGGGCAGTTCTTTGCCCAGTAGGCCATTTTGTGCCAAAAAGACAAACTTCCAAATGGAAATGTCTTAGAAGCCCAACATTCTCTCGGGATCAAATTGGTGCAGCCAGGAGCAATTGTGTCTCACGTCAACAGAATTCTAAGTTATTTAAATGCCATATTCTCCAGGTCTATGAAGTGTTTGAAGATTACCTATCTATCTGAAATATATCTATGTATACCTAGAAGACTTAACTAACATGGCTACAGATATGATTATCATAGATGACTAATTATTAATCTATTTTTTAATTATCCATTACAATTTTAAATGAGTTACACAAACATAATACCTCAAACAAGAATAGAAATATATATATACACAGTACAACAACATCAACCTCAAGCCTGTATCAACAAACCAAAATTTATACCAATGCAAAACATTTTAAACATAAACTAAAATCTATACCAATGTAAAACATTTTAAACAAGTTGTTCTTTAAAAGTAGGTTCATTAATCTACCCTTTTATCTTATCATCTCCATATCCTCCTATATATCATATCCCCTTTTCTTTTTTAGAAAGAGATCACATTTATAATCAACCTGTTTTAAATAAAAATATTGGTTTTTCTCTGTCCCACACCAGAGGGCTCTTCTGATTTGGGACACAAGAATCACTTAACCATTTTTTTTTTTTTTTAAAGCAATATGTCTGGGTTTAGAGGGGGAGTGAGCCAATTCCACCTCTAAAGCCAGCTTGGTATATTTGGGAATTTGGGCGTAGCATCTCTTACTACTTCCTGCTGGAGGGGGGCGCTGTATCTTATGGGGACGCAAAGAAAATTTTAGACCTATGGGGTAGTCCGTGAAGCTGTATTGTGTGAACCAGTTGCCTTGAAACCGATCTGGATGTTGGATCATCTGGGCCATGGTGTCATCGGAGTCCTTTCAGGGGGTCTTGGCTGGTGAAACCTGATGTATCTTAATCTGGAACAAGTCCACAGCCTCTGGCTTTCTGTGGAAACAAAAGCAGAACCTCTTTTCCAAAGTAACATATCCTTATATCCAAATTTTGAAGTCAAGGTACCTTTAAAATATACATTTTGGCATAACTCAACAGGTTTTGTAATCAAATGTTTTTCTTTAGTTATGAATATCAAAGAGAACATAATCCAGATTCTCTGTGTGGTAGCCATCTTTATGTGGCTTATGTTTTATATTACCTTGAGCCTTGAGCCTATTGCTTTAAACTGTACCACTGTAAGCCTGAAACGGCGCTGTGGCTGCTGGCTCCGCCCACTTCAGCTTCCCAACATGGCAGTGGTACGTTTTCTGCCAGCTCTGGGAGTCATCAAGTCTCAGAAATAGTGGGTCTAAGCTTTTATCAAAGCAGCGTGTAGCCCAGAAACCTCTTTTTTTTTTTTTTTTTTTTTTTTTTTTTTTTTTTTTTTTTTTTTTTTTTTTTTTTTTAAATACTAGTAAAGACTAAATCTACCACACAGCTTAATTTGCTGCTGGCAGATGCCTCATTTCCGCCATACTGCCGGTCAAATGCACCCGCCAGGAACCCGCCAGTGTCCAAACTTGCGTTTTGCCGCATCTAGCTGCCCGTATGAGACAAGAAGCAGGAACCTGGTTTTGGCTCTGTTTAGAATTGGTTATTAAATATTCTCAGGTTTAAGGTGGAAACTCGAGCCGTTGGGCGCCATTTGTTGCTGGAGGGCTTCTCTCCAGGTTCCCCAAGCCCCGCAGTCCCACAATCCACTTATAAAATAATCACTCAGACGCTTATATCACTTATAAACTGTATGGCCGTGGCAGGCTTCTTGCTAACTGTTCTTTTATCTTAAATTAACCCATTTTTATAAATCTATAGCTTGCCACGTGGCTGGTGGCTTACCGGCGTCTCTACATGCTCTTCTCCTGGTGGTGGCTGCAGTGTCTCTCCCCCTTCTTCCTGTTTCCCCAATTCTCCTCTCTCTTTGTCCCACCTATACTTCCTGTCTGGTCACTGGCCATCAGTGTTTTATTTACATAGAGTGATATCCACAGCAAAAACTAATTGTTAGAAAGACGTAACTAGCTTTATAATTTAAGTTTTAAAACATAAATACTTGCAGCTTGATCTGCACTGACAATGATTGCCGGAGCCTGGAATTCAACATTTACAAATTCTCACTCACACACAAAACACACTGTTATCACACAACTTGTGTCTTGAGAGAATCTTCTGCTTTTTAAATCTTTGGCCTCCCAGTCAATCCCAAGTTCAACCAACTTTAACTAAAACTTCACTCAGAATTTCACTAAGCTTTTCACCCACACATTAATGCTTGTCGTATCTTTCATCAACTGTCAAAATCTGAAGCCTGTAAACCATGTGCAACATCTTAAGCCAGTAAAGCACCAAAATAAAAATAAAAAAAATTTAAAAACCCACCAAAAATCACTTTTCATAATGATTAACATAGAAGCACAAAATATCAACCATAAGTCAGGAAGCAATTACCTGGACAGATACAATGTCCACTGTTGAAAGAATTTTACTTCAATTTAAATGTCTTTTCTCATCTCTAAAGAAACTTTAAAGTGCTAACTTTACTTATATAAAGCAAGCAAATTCTTCAAGTAATTTGCTACGCCAATTTTTATCAGCCTAAACAAGGAACTAAAAATAGCAAGTGAAGTGAAAAGGGCAGAACACCTGACAGGTTCCACACAGGTAGACACCCCGGAGAACGTCACCTACCATCCCGCCTTTCTTCACTGCACTGCACAAGCTAACAGATTAAGTATCTGTTTTCTTACATTAATTCCCTAGGATTTGCTAAGGTTTTTGCAAGTCACTAGGTAACACATACAGTCCTAAGTAAATAATGTCACTTAAAAATCAGCACACTAATTAAGCGAGCTTGTGTGTGTCTACTGCCTTAAACTAAAAGTGAGGCATTGCTTACAAACTGTGATGAGCCACCCTCCACCGGCCGGCTCACTACTCCTGCCCCTCGGCTGATTTTTCAAGGAAGTATACATTAACCAGATGGCGATTGAGGTGCTTGCTGTAATCATTTTCCTTTCTGAAAGACCGATCACAGAAAATACAAACAAACTCTCCCTCGGTTATTTTAACTGCCAACCCCTCCTTCCCACTTTTTGAACTTGCTTCTTGTGGCACTGGCCGAGCCCCATGCAGCCCAGAATCATCACTTCCCTCGGACATATTATCACTCAGGTCACTTCCATTCATGGCTGTGGATGCCTTCGTCTTCATCAATGTCCGGTGACTCGTTTTCAGCCAAAGTGATAGGAGACAAGGCCGTTACGGTTGGTGATGGGACCGGAGGCAATGGTGATGCCAGTTCGGGTGCTGAGGTTTTCACAGGGACACTGTCTGGGTTCTGCTCAGTGTCCACTTCCATTTCACAAAGCCCAGCTGAACCAGTCTGACACTTAGCATGTAACGTTTCACCACCTGACCCATTTGAGTTTTGTTCCGAGGATAAGACACTGGTAGATTCCTTGGGAGCAGCAAGCATAGCTAGACTCTTGCCAGCTTCCTCTGTTCCCATTTTCTTGATAGGGGCCATTTTATTTCCTTCCCCATCAGAGCCAATTTCTTGGTCCTTAGGTGTCTCGTCTCTTCTTGAGTTTCCCTTTGGAAGATCCTGTGCGCGCCTGCTTCCCTTCAGAAGCTGGCTATCTCTAACAGGCACTAAGCCAACTTCAATAAGGACTTGCTCCTGCCGCACCACCTCACTCCGCATGCCCGACCTCTCCTTGGTACTCTCTTTTCGGGGAGAAGACCTTTTGGTGACTGGTTTCACTTGAAGAGGTGGCTCCATACAGCAGGAGGCTCCTTCTGAACAGACTCCATGTGAGGAGGCCCTGTCTGAGCAACCTCCATCTGAGCATGGTCCAAAGGACAAAGCAGCCTCTTCTGACAATGTCCCCGCTGAGACTCCATGGGAGGAGGCGGCCCCATCTGATCAGGCTCCATGGGAGGAGGCGGCTCCCTCTGAGCAGGCTCCATGAGAGGAGGAGGCTCCATCTTTGGAGGCTCTGTGGGAGGAGGCGGCTCCCTCTGAGGAAGCTCCAGGGGAGAAGGCAGCTCCCTCTGAGCAGGCTCCAGGGGAGGAGGCAGCTCCATCTGAGCAGGCCCAGTCTGAGCAATATCCATGGGAGAAGGAAGCCCGGGTTGAGTAGAGCCTGTAGGGGTGACCACCACCTGAGTGAGCGCAGGACCGGAATCCTCCTGAGCCAGCTCCATGGAAGGAGGCTCTGCCGGAGCCCTCTCCTTCTGAGTCTCCCGAGCAGGTCTGCTGCCTTTCTTACTTGATTTACCTTTTTGAGGTTTCTTCTTTGCACCTTTTTTAATGGAAGTATTTTGCTTTTTATTGTCCCCCTTAGTCTCCTCCGTCTTGCTGTCATCCTTTGGCACCTCGGTACTATTTTTGGATTTGCTTTCCATCTTTTTTTTTCTTTTTTGTCACTGATTCCTTGTTCACAGGCTCATCTGACGAATGGGCTTCAGCATCCACCTTTCTTTTGTTCTTCTTGGCTTTACTGACTTTTTCTTTATTATTTCCTGTATGTACATCTATGTGTTTCGTCTCTGCTGCCTTAGCCTCCGTCGCGATTTCCAAATTCTGGCAGTTACCTGGACCACTGAGGCATTGCCACAAGACTTCTTCTCTTTTGAAACATTCTTTTTTTCTAGATATTAGAATAGCTACACCAGCTTCTTTCTTAGGTCCATTTGCTTGGAAAGCCTTTTCCCAGCCCTTTACTCAGAGATAGTGTCTGTCTTTGAAGTTAAATTGTGTTTCTTGTATGCAACAGATGGATGGATCCTGTTTTCTTATCCATTCTGTTAGCCTGCGTCTTTTTATAGGTGAGTTGAGACCATTGATATTGATGGATATTAATGACCAGTGATTGTTAATTCCTGTTATTTTCTGTGGTTGTGTTGTGTTGTCCTTCTTTGGTGTATATTAGTGTGGGATTATCTATTGCCTGAGTTTTCATGGATGTGTTTAGCTTCTTTGGGTTGAATTTTCCCTCCTAGTGCTTTCTGTAGGGCTGGATTTGTGGACAGGTATTGATTAAATCTGGTTTTATCCTGGAATATTTTGTTTACTCCGCCTATGGTGATTGAGAGTTTTGCAGGGTATAATAGTCTGGGTTGGCATCCGTGGTCTCTTAGTGTCTGCATGAGATTTGTCCATGATCTTCTAGCTTTCATAGTCTCTATTGAGTAGTCTGGTGTTATTCTGATGGGTTTACCTTTATATGTTACTTGGTCTTTTTCCTTTGCGGCTCTTAATATTTTTTCTTTGTTCTGTGTGTTTAGTGTTTTGATTATTATGTGGCGAGGGAACTTTTTTTTTGGATCCAGCCTATTCGGTGTTCTGTAAGCTACTTGTATCTTCATATGTATTTCTTTCTTTAGGTTAGGAAAGTTTTCTTCTATGATTTTGTTGAATCTATTTTCTGTGCCTTTGAGTTGGTATTCTTCTCCTTCTTCTATCCCTATTATTCTTAGGTTTGGTCTTTTCATGGTGTCCCAAATTTCCTGGACGTTTTGTGTTACGACTTTTTTGTCTTTAGTGTTTTCTTTGACTGACGAATCTATTTTCTCTATCGTGTCTTCAGTGTCAGAGATTCTCTGTTCCATCTCTTGCAATCGGTTGGTTATGCTTGTTTCTGTAGTTCCTGTTCATTTAGTCAGGATTTCTATTTCCAGCATTCCCTCAGCATGTGTTTTCTTTATTGTCTCAAATTCATTTTTCAGATCTTGGAATGTTTCTTTCATCTGTTTAATTGCTTTTTCTTGGCTTGATTTGATTTCTTCCCATTTTTTGTTCATTTTTTCTTCCATTTCTTTAAGGGAGTTTTTTTTTTTTTTCCTCTTTAATGGAGTTTTTCATTTCCTCTTTAAGGGAAGTTTTTATTTCCTCTTTAAGGGAGTTTTTCATTTCCTCTTTAAGGAAAGTTTTTATTTCCTCTTTAAGGGAGTTTTTCATTTCCTCTTTAAGGAAAGTTTTTGTTTCCTCTTTGAGGGAATGTTTTATTTCTTCTTTAAGGGCCTCTATCATCTTCTTAAAGTCATTTTTAGGGTTGATTTCTTCTGTTTCTTCTGTCATGGTATGTTTAGGTCTTGCAGGTGTAGAATCACTAGGTTCTGATGTTGCCATATAGGTCTTTATGTTGTTGCCTGTATTTTTGCACTGGCGTCTACTCATCTCTTCCTCTGTGCGGTGCAGGTGGTGTCTGTGTCTGAGAGTGCCTCTCTTGTTCTAATTTTTAGTCTTGGTTTAGTAGGGGTTCTTGGTTAAATTGGTGCTATTGGGCTGTTTCTTCAGGGGCAGCTGATTTCAATCGGTGAATTATATACTTATGATTCTGGTGATCTGGTTTGGTGGCTGGGCAGCGCCTTCTTCTGTGTTCCCAGGTCACGTTTTGTTCATTTGTCAACTCCTCAGCTGATCTTGTTTCTTCAGACTTCAAACTGTAGGCATCTGAATCCTCTCCCAGATGGGTTTCAGCTGAGCAGGGTAGTCTCACCAGCACCTCCAAGTTGTTGGGTTTCACAGGATCAACAGTTGGGCCCTGGGTTGTCCTCAGACAGAGTGTTCAGATTCGCTCCGGCTCCGACCCACGGAGACAGCCTCCTCCCCAGGAGTTGGGGCCAAGGGCGTCCCCACTCCAAGCCGCATCTGCCCGACTCCATCCCTGGGCCTGTCCACTTCCACGGTCCACCACCACAGGCCTACCTACGTCTGCTTGTCTCCGCCGCCGGGCCTGTATGTCCCCATCAGCCGCCACTGGGTCCGTCCGCCTCCTGCTATTAATTCTTAATGGTTGTGGTCCTGTCGATCCAAACTATCTCTCTACTGGACTCATCAGCACCTTTCTTCTCCTCCTAGCCACTAGCTTGTCGACAGGGTCACCCTTTGCCATCAGAAAACACCTTGGGGAGCCTCTTGCAGGCCCCCATGTCAAATTTGGTTCAGTCATTCCCTGTCACCATGGAGGAAACTCCTTTCCAGATCAATTAAAGAACCTAATGCCTATTATAAACAAAAAAAATACTTCTCTGGATGATAGAACAGTTTTAGAAGATAAAACAAAAATTTCGGGAGAAACCATAAATCAAAATTGATAAAGATTAGTTTTGAACAAGAGAGACCTCTTGATTAGAAGAAGTAATAGTTTATCAACCAGTGTGACCGTTCAATCTAAACTAATTTATAAGACTAACAAATGCTTTCCATTTGATCAGATATAACTTGTCAGAAGGGTGGCTGTCCAGTCAGCCAGCTGTTTCTGTCATTTCTTATTTTTGGAAGTTGTTTGCTCTACACTTCCTGCTTACTCAACTAATATTATATCCTTCTCAGGTCTCTGATGGAGTTAAAGACTTTATAGTTTTTCCTTTTTAACAAATTCATAAAAGAAACTGAAAAGAGGTGTAAAGTGTATAAGGTTGAGAGACATAAAAAGATAGGGGTTGGTAATGCAAGTTAAGATAGAAAGTAAATTAGGTACAACACTTTGGACCCACCAAGATAGGACAGATAATGAAGTTTTTTCTTTGAATTTGTCAAATGCTAATGGACTAGACATTGTTAATATAATTATTGCCTGTATATATTTGTATATAGTTATTGTACTTACTGTATATAGTTTTTCTATGTTAGTTAAAACCTTCACTTTTTGTTTAGACAAAAAGGAGAAAATTGTATGATATTTTGTGTTCTGACAAATAAAGCTTGCCTGGAGATTAGGGGGTAGAGCTAGCCACTAGTTAACCATAGAGGCCAAGCAGTGGTGGCACACACCTTTAATCCCAGCACTTAGGAGGAAGAAGTAGGAAGATCAGGAGTTCAAGGCCACCCTGGGCTACATGAGATTGAACCAGTCTAAAAGAGAAACCAAGTTGGGCAGTGGTGGTGGTGCATGCCTTTAATCCTAGCACTAGGGAGGGGGAGACAGGAATATAAGGTGGGTAGAGATGTCATGGGAATTCGTTCCACCAATAGCTTTAGGGTTTGAGCCTTGGGGAGTGGCTTCTTGTCTGTGTACATGACTGCTTAAGAGGAGAGAGAAAGGGGATTGCACTTTCTCTTGGGGTGAGGAGTCTGGGTGAGGCAGCGAAAAGCAGTTTGCAGTTGGTCCCCATCAGCCTTGAGGAGAATGGAAGCTGGATCAGCAGCAGATCAGCAGCACATCTACCTTGCTTTGTATTAGTGAGTCTGTTTCCCCATCACATCCCTTTATATATAATCTGTGGGCTCTCTTATCATGGAGACAGGATCTCTACCCCCATTCAGTCTGAGGGGTCCTAGAGGTAAGAAGTTTCTAGTGGCTGCTGCTCTGCTTCTCTGATCTTTCAGCTTTCACCCTGGCTATCTTAACTCCAGGTTTTTATTGTTAAGACTAATTAGGATTGTGCTTCAGTGTGTGGGTTGTGTGGGTTGTGTGGTATGTGTGTGTGTGTGTGTGTGTGTGTGTGTGTGTGTGTGCATGTATGTGTGAGTGCAAATGTGTGTGTACTTGATGTTCAAAGGGCAAAGCATCCAGTCATTCAGATACTCACTGGTATAGATGGCATAGGATAAATCAAGGATTGGCTCTCAGTCTCTACTTTGCAGGGTTTCCTTGTTCCAAGCTGCATATGCCAAGCTATGTGGCTAGCGAACCTCCAGGAATACTCCTGTCCCATTTTCCCATATTCTTACTGGAGCGCTAGGAGCCACAAACTAGCACATCTCTATTTTATGTCACAAGCACACTCTATCACCTGCCATTTTGTAGGTGAGAGAACAGGCTTGGCAGTTTCATGATTTGGGAGCTAAAATATTAGACATATCCCGTGGTCTTTCAGTCCTCCCACAAGCTTCATTATTAACTCTCTCTCTCTCTCTCTCTCTCTCTCTCTCTCTCTCTCTCTCTCACCTTAATGTGTACTGGATTCCCCAAAATCATTTTTATCCTGGAGCCTCTCACTACTGTATTTCCCCTTCTAAATTACTTCTACCCTAAATACTATGTGTGGGTAAGAAAACAACACACCAGGAAATTCCCCAGAAAACACGTGTCAAAAGGGGGAAAAAAGAGACTACATGTGTTGTAGTAGACTATGACCTAAATTGGACAGAAGATTTTATACCCCAGTGCTGTAGTAGACTATGACCTAAATCAGAAGGATGATCTCATACCCCAGTGTTGTAGTAGACTATGACCTAAATCAGGATGATCTCATACCCCAGTGCTGTAGTAGACTATGACCTAAATCAAAAGGATGATCTCATATGACAGTGCTGTAGTAGACTATGACCTAAATCAGAAGGATGATCTCATATGACAGTGCTGTAGTAGACTATGACCTAAATCAGAAGGATGGTCTCATACCCCAGTGTTGTAGTAGACTATGACCTAAATCAGAAGGATGATCTCATACGACAGTGTTGTAGTAGACTATGACCTAAATCAGAAGGATGATCTCATACGACAGTGTTGTAGTAGACTATGACCTAAATCAGAAGGATGATCTCACCCTCCAGGTCCACTCCCTGGTGCTTCTTGATCAGAGCAGATTTCAAGATGGATGACTAATCGTTGCATCAAAGAGCAGGGGAAGGGCAACTTGACCTTCTCCTTATCCACCAGCATGAAAATAAAGAGGGGAGGAGGGAGAAAGGGAGCAGGGGAGGAGGGAGGAGGAGGGGAGGAAGGAAAAGCCTTTCCCTTAGAGATAAGTTTTAGTCAGGGACTGGAGAGATGGCTCAGTGGTTAAGAGCACTGGCTGCTCTTCCAGAGGTCCTAGGTTCAATTCCTAGCACCCACATAGCAGCTCAAAACCATCTGTAACTCCAGTGCCTGGGCATCCCATACTCCCTTCTGGCCTCCATGAGCACCACGCACACACAAAATGCACAGATATACATCCTGACAAAACACCCACATACAGGAAGTAAAACTTAAAATGTTTGGGTCAGTACACTCATAGTTTTCCTGTCCCATTTTCCCATATTCTTACTGGAGCGCATGCACAAGTGTTCTCAATATAAATCTTTCATACTTTTCCTGGCCCAAGGGAGGACAGGAAATGTGTGGAAGCAACAAAGGAAGTTAACTTTATAACTTTTCCTGTGGTGTTATTTGTTGCTTTTGTTTTTCAAATTTCTAATTTACATATGTCACAGGGATGTGTACTAAATCCTATTTTCAGATAAACTCTAGCTGTAAAAATGTACAAAGCACTTACCTTTTCCCGTTGGCTAAGTAGTGACTTGCTTTGCAGAGACAAGCTATAGAAAATGTTCAGGAAAAGGGGATCACGTGCTCCGTTACTGCTGGAGTTCAAATGTGAAAATTTCCCACAGGCTCTTTTTTTGGACATTTGTCCCAGCAAGTGTTGGTGCTTTGAGAGGCTGGAGAACCCGTGGGGCCCACGAACGGCTCTTCGTGGTGAGTTACTGGGAGCAGACTGTGAGGGTTCAGACTTCCTGCCTGGCTCCATGTGACCAGATCAAAGCTCTGAACACACCACAGCACCAAATAAATAAATAAATAAATAAATAAATAAATAAATAAATAAATAACAACAAATACAATTATAGACAAATGTCAATCTCCACACAAGTATTTTTGAAAATCTCCAAATGACCTGCTCTGGCTCAGGCTATGTCCCTTGGACCACCAGTGCTCTCATACCTCAGAGCAGGGGCAAGATGCCTGTTTTGACCTGGGCCTTAGAGGACTGCAGCTCAGGAAGGCCGGGGAAGCCCACCTCAAACCATGCTCAGCGGTAGCACCTCAGTCCTGACAGAAAGGTATTTTCAACTCCGGTTCAACAGGGATAGAGGGTGAGACAGACTCCTCAGCAAGGCTGCAGCATCCAGACAGCCACATCAGAACAGGGGCAGGAATGAGAAGGGATAAGACGGAAAGCAGCTCAGGTGTTCTGCATTGCTAAGGATAATAACCCATCACCCATTAGAAAGAGAAGAAAGACATAGCAGGAGGGGGCGGGTATAGATCACACGAGAGTCTGCCAGTCTGGTGACATCACATGCTAAGGGATAAATGGCTTTCCTGAAGGAGATACCACTGCTCACCCTAAGTCTTCAGCCCATTTTGCAAAGCCCTGCGGAGTCCTGACAGCTGCCAGGGCTGGAGGACTTGCCCGGAGGCTGGGAGTCCCATCAGCTTTCCCTGCTGATTCCAACGTAGCAACTGCACAAGGAACTGAGCCAACTGCCTGAAATACTTTAAAAGAATACTCTAAAGGTCTTTAACCTGTTAACGATGCACTGACGACCCTGAGTTTGCCATTATTGGAGGAAATGATGCTGAGGCCCGACAGAACTGAAACTGCAGATTGATTGATATTTTTAATTTCATATTTGTTCATGGGGAGGCTGGCTTCTTTATTGTGGCAGCACCTGCTCATGCCATTCCAGTTACAAGGCCTGTTGGAGAGGCTTTATGACGGAGGCTTATTTCTATTATAAGCACGGGTTGGGGTGGGTAGTTAATATCCCTGCAGTTTCCTGTGGTACTGAGCAGAATTATTTCTGGCCCATGTTGTCAAATCATACACATCATCTTTGCATACAAAAAATAAAAATAAAAAACTTAAATGTTACGCCAAAATCAACATCATTAATTAAGTTGTGATGGGAATATTATCCAAGTCAATCCTGAAATTAATCAGTAACTTCAGATCAAGAATGTGAACAAACAATTTGTTTAAAGTTCATGTTTGGAACCCAAGGTAGTTATTAAAGTTTCATTGATAAATTATTGAATTGAGCCTTAATGACAGAAAATAATATAATATGAATATATATTATATACACATGATTACTGGAGAATTACTTAAACAAACAACACAGGACACATAGACTTTCATTACTTTAAAGTCAACACAAGAATATCCTCCAGTTCGTTGTTCTCAGTCAATAGATCATTTACAGTCAGAAAACAAAGATCTGTGTACTTCCCACATCCCATTTCCTAAGCTTAAACACGTGCTTCTCCATTCTGTACGCTCGCACTGTGGACCCTCTCCTCACAGCAACACTTACCATTAGGATAGTGTGATCTCTGTGCTCTGCTAGTTAGGAACACAATTGAGAGGTGGAGGACTCAGTGTCCACTCTTTCCTCGTCTCAAAACTGTTCAAGCTGTGGGTTGCATAACTGATGTCCTACAGTTCCTTAGTCAAACAAGAATTATAACAGCAACCACCAGCCTTGTGAAGGCGAACAGAGACATAGGACAAGCACAGCTATTTTCCAGGAAGGCCTGGGATCTCTTGAGGTTTTTGTTTGTTTGTTTTTGTTGTTGTTAGTTTGTTTTATTTTCTCAGATAATATGGAAGTGCTTAAGGAATGATGGTACATGTGGTAAAGCATAAAGGCATATGCATCCTGACTTCCAAATCTGTCGCTGTGCTGCCTTCCATGGAGAAAGGGAGTTAAGATTGCAGGTAGACTTGAGGTTGTTAATTAGCTGCCTTCCAAATAAGGAGTTCATCCTGGACAATATAGGTATGTCCGATGGTAGGTCAGAGTGGAAGAGTAAGGCGGAACTGAGTTGAGGGCAGACTGAGTCTTCCAGCCTATTAGCTGTGACGACAGAAAAATGTGGCTACAAGCTCCAGAATGTAGGCTTCCTTTAGAAGCTGGAAGAGATATTGAAATAGATTCCCCTTGAGAAGCTCCAGCAGGAAGAGAGACCTGCTATTACCTTCATTTCAGCCCAATGAAGCCAGTTTTAGAATTCTAATAGCCTCTTCTGTGCAGACCTGGGTTACCAGATCGATGGGACTGAGAATCACCCAGGAGATTGGTGAAACACAAATCTGATGTGTCTGTGATGGCTTTCTAGACCCACAGTAATGATAATGGTATCATGACATGGACTGAAGGCATGCCTCACCGCTAGCTCGCCTCACCGCAAGCTCTGCTCCCCGCAAGCTCGCCTCATCGCCTCACCGCAAGCTCTGCTCCCCGCAAACTCTCCTCACGGCAAGCTCTGCTCCCCGCAAGCTCGCCTCACCTCAAGCTCTGCTCCCCGCAAGTCAAGGCGGATGGAACCAAATGACCATGGAAAACGAGCCATTTCTCCTCCAAGTTGCTCTGTCAGGTGTTTTGTACTCAGGTATGATAAAAGTAAATCAGCGAGAGGCCAAGCCTGATCAAGCATGCCTGTAGTCTCAGCACTCAGACAGGAGAGTCAGGAGTTCAAGGCCAGGCTCAGTTATGTAGCAAGTCCAAGATCAGACCGGGTACATGAGACCTTGCCTCAAAGCATCAAAGCAAAAAGAGAAAGGAAATATAAAACTGGAGAATTTTTATTTTTATAGTGTGTGTGTGTGTGTGTGTGTGTGTGTGTGTGTGTGTCTGTTTCTCATGCACAGGTTTGATGGCATATGTGTGGAGGTCAGAGGATAACTTGTGGGAGTCAGTTCCATCCTTCCACCAAGTGAATTCCAGGGCTCAGGTCATCTTTACCACTGAGCTATCTGCCCATCCTGAGAAACCTTAAAAAGTAACTAGGTCAGAATCTGATGCACCACAAGAACATGGGCTCCCGCTTGCATACATAGTCAAGAAAGTGATGAAGGAAAGTAACAGGTGAGGAGCCGGGGTGAGGACTATAAATTCTATGCACAGAATGCAGTTTCCACAATATGCAACGTTATATCAAAATCTTTTTTTAAGGTTTGCACAGGACAATGTCAACTTTACTTCACAGATGAGGAGAGAGGTGGTAAATAGTTTGCCCAAGATCACAGATACCTGCTAACACCTTCATTTTAGCCAAATGAAGCCAATTTCAGAGTTCTAATAACCTGGCCTGTACAGACCTGGGTTAAGGCACAGAGTTGGTGAATCTCCAGAGTCTGTATCAATAGAACTGGGCTATGGGTATAAGATAAGAGACCCAGAAAAATCTAAATAGGAATTAATAACATAATAGCAAAAATTGAAAAAATTCAGTGGTTTTAAACATAAAATTGAGGTAATATTTTAAGAAAAAGAATGTTAAAGATTAAAGTAGTAAGAGGAAAGAAATCCAGAAAATTCAATATTCAACTAATGATAGTTTCAAAAACCAAAAATAGAGAAATTCAAAGGTATGCTTATGTTTCTTGTTCTAACAAGTACCACAATTAATTATTAACAAAGTCAGAAGGCCAGTGAGATAACTCAGCAGATGAAGAAAAGAACCAGTTATTGCCAGTTATCCTCTGACCTCCACATGTACAGTGTGGGACTCAATGCCCCCACACAGACACACAGAGACATAGAAGAAATAGACAGGCAGACTTTTTTCAAAAGCTATCAAGAAAATTTCAGAACAGCAGACATGGATTTCTGTACTAAAGTGACCCATAGAGTATTTACCACAAAAATAAAACACAATTATCTTACAATAGAATCTATCTTCATACTAAAAAGTTTCTGAGGGCATATATGGGACATACTGTTCAAAAGATTCTAAAAACAGTGTCATATTTCTTAATGCAAGCATTAGCAGCTTGTTATTTGCATATATACATTGATACATAGATACTTATATATTCTGCCAAAGATCTCAAAGGAAAATAAGTTTTGCACAAATTTCTATACCCAGCTTATCTATCCATCTAAGTGCCTATGTATCTATCAAGTACATAATAATAAATATAAATATAATAAAAACAATGTATAAAAATAAATATAAAATACCTACTTATGTATATATCAAGTATATAATAAAGACATTTAAATATACACAAGTCTAAAACCTTTATTTACCATGTTATTTCTGTCAGGATATTTATTCATGAGGATATCACACAAAGAAGAAAAAAGAAAAAGAAGAAATCATGAGAAGCAGGAAGCGGGGGAAGTGAGCGTTTCCAAAGACTGTAAGGTCAAGGCTGCTGCAGCCTGCAGAGCTGCCCGTTCACCCGTGAAAGGAAGATGGAGCATTCAACTCGCTGGGAGAACAAAATGTAAAAGTAGCTGTAGATGACTTAAAATATCTCACCTGAGGCAAGTATTTAAGTATTACTCTTTTTACAGCATTGAAGGGAAAATGCTTGATAGGTACATAAAAAGCTGTTTTTAAAATGTGAAGCTGTTATGAACTTCAAGACAAGTCAGTGACGTGTAAAGTTTCGTCATAGTACTTCCGAGATCTCAGTAAGACAAACACTGGAATTGAACGCTGAGCTTTGAAGACGAAGCATGGGAGATTGAGGTGCCATGTGGGAGTTCAGTACTAACTCCCCACTTGGAACAGAAAACTGAGGAGATGAGAAACAGAGACAAGCTACGCACTTTAAAACACGGAAGTAAATAGAGAAATAGCCCAACCAGTGGTCGCCTACGCTGAAGGAGACTTCACTGTAGGAGGAGTGTGTGGCAAAAGTATAGTGTGTCCACTATGACCCTTCTAATACAATTTGATTGTTTTTAATCTTTCCCTTCTGTCAATTCATTATACTCTGCACAAACATAATTGCACAACAAAAATGAACATGAATGCCTTGAGCAGTATTTTTCACATAGTATATGATCTCAGTGCACAATAGATGCTGGTGTCAGCTGCTGTGATCTTTATTAAAACAACACTAAAGTAGGATTCCATCCACATTCTGCAAGATAGCCCTGTGGCAAGTTATTGGTAATGCTCCATTTCTCCATTCCAAGTGTTCAATGAGTCAAACTTATGGTGATATATTGTGTCCCGCTATATATTGTGCACCCTAATAAAGCTTATCTGAGGATCAGAGGAAAAAGCCAGCCATTATAAGTAAACACAAAAGTCATGCAATGTTAGCACACGCCTTTAATCCTATCACTTGGCAAGCAGGGATCTGTCTGGATCTATGTGAGTTCAAGGCCACACTAGGAACAGAGCCATGCGTGGTGGCACATGCCTTAAATTCCAACACCAGTTAACCATAAAGGTCTGGAGGTCTGTACAGACAGACAGGAAGTGATGTAGCTGGGCAGAGAGAGGAAATGAGATGGCAGAACAGAAAGGCACATAGGTGTGGGTATACAGGAAGTAGGTCTCTTTGGAGGCTGAGGAGTTGGTGAGGTGAGGTTGACTGTGGCTTGTCCTATTCCTCTGATCTATCCATTTTAACCCCAATATCTGGCTCCAGGTTTTTTATTTATAAAACCATTTAGCAATTTGTCTTACACAAACTGACACATGGGACCAGCTGAAAATGCAATAAAAACCTTGAGAATCAACCCTCCCAAACCACATCTGAATTTTTTTCTTAAGTTATGCTATGATCTTAATGTGTCCCTTCAAAATTCATGCACCACGGAGAGCCCCTGGGCTAGCAGTGGAAGGTGGAGCCTTTGGCAGGGACACCAGAGTAGTATATTATCTCAGAAGCTAAATGAGAAAGAACTTCAAGGAGCGTGCCAATCAATGAATAATAACTGTAAACTACACATGCTTAGCTTTAAACTTAAATTATGTCTAGCTTGTGTGTGTGTGTGTGTGTGTGTGTGTGTGTGTGTGTGTGTGTGTGTGTGTGTGTAGAGAGGGAGAAGGAGAGAGAGAGAGGGAAAGAGAGAAAGGGGGTGGAGAGGGAGAGTAAATATCACTCTAAATTTTACTATTAAAGTAGAAATAATCACTGCCTTTTTAAATATTTATTTTATTTTAATTACATGTCTATGCGGTAGTGGGGACTTGTGCATATGAGCACAGTGCCCAAGGAGGCCAAAAGAGGGCATTGGATCTCCTGAAGAGTAACAGGCAGATGTGAGCCACTATGTGGGTGCTGAGAACCAAACCTGGATCCTCTGGAGGAACAGCGAGCACTTTTAATGGCTGAGCCATTTCTCTAGGTCCATAATTGACATTTGATGAACTAATCTAGTGTGTGTAAGTATACACAATATTTCCGTAGACTCACACTCTTACTACTATCTTTATATACATAAAATTACATATGAAGGAATGTGGTGGTATTGTGTTCCCCAAAATATTGTGTACTCTAATAAATTTATCTGGGGTCAGAGAACAGACAGCCACTAGATACAAAGGCTAGAAAATGGTGGCACTCACACCTTTAATCCTAGCATTCCAGAGATAGAAATCCCTCTGGATCTCTATGAGTTCAAGGCCACATTGGAAATAGCCAAGCATGGTGACACATGCCTTTAATCCCAGAAAGCCAGCCTTTAATCCCAGGGAGTGGTGGTAGAAAGCAAAAAGATATATAAGGCGTGAGGACCAGAAACTAGAAGCATTTTGGCTGGTTCAGTTCAGCTGAGATTCATTCTGGATGAGGACTCAGAGGCCTCCAGTCTGAGGAGACAGGACCAGCTGAGGATCTGGCAAGGTGAGATAGCTGTGGCTTGTTCTGTCTCTCTGATCTACCAGCATGGACCCCAATAACTGGCCTCGGGTTTGATTTTATTAATAAGAACTTTTAAGATTCCTGCTAAAAAGGAATCATAGCAGTTATGCTACATTTTCATCTCTTTGTACCAGCCAATAATATGACTTGGCCGTGTTTTTGTGGCCAGCACACATACAATTACTTCGTCATTCAGTGGATGATTCAGTGTTTAAGTTGTTTAAAATGCAGTAGTTAGTGGGCCATTCCCCTAGTGATACATGTTCATTCTGCCTCAATCCTGCAATAAGAATCTTTGTTAAAATATGGTAAATCCTTGGTGTCTAAAACTTCTATTGTATAAAATTAAATATTTAGAGGCAGGCACAATCATTATGTTCAGAAATAGTTACAAAGCAGAGAATACTAAGAAAAAATAATTTGAAAAAAGTTCCTAGTCTTGAAATTGAATAAATAAAATATTCTTCTTATGTAATTCATCAAGTCACATGAGTCTAAAATTTGGTGACTAGGCCAACATAGATGCCCTTTGAACTTCTTATGTGATTCTCAATGTACAGCACTGTATTTTTAGAACACTGAGAAAATCATTTTCCCATAAGCTCCCTTAACATTATAATTCAATTGCTTAATCAGTTATCAATGCTCCATAGGTACAAATTGAAATATGTAATAGAATATAGTTCTTGATGCTAGATTTGAATGTCTATGAATTTTGAGTCTGGTAAGAAGAAAGAGAATAATGAAGATGTCTATTCCATGTTAGTCCTTTGAGGCGGAAGGCTTAGAAAGCTTGTATACATTTCCCTATCATGTTTACTATCTTCTGTCAAACTTCCTCGTAACAAAGACTATGCTGGGGTGGGGTGACTTGAAATCTCTCCCTCTCTGTGTATAGTGTTAGTTACACTGTGGTGGTAAACATGAGCGTGTGCCTCTATAGATAGATCCCCACACAATCTCTGGATGAGATGTACTATATATAGCAAACGTTAGGTGTTACTGGTATGTAAAATAGATCCTAAAATTGGGAAGCAAACTACAACCTAAGAACACTAGGAATCAAATGGTAAGCAAACACAAACAAATTTAAATCATTCATATGTTTCCAGGAATATTACATCTACCTCAAACCTTCTTCTCCTTCCTCACTTTGTTAGACGTCCTTCCTTGTCTACACCTTCTTCAAACCTTCTACAGCCGTTCATTTTTCAGGGAGTATCTCACCCTAGACAGACTATTCTGAACTTGGCCAGATCCACAAGACATAGGCTGCCATTTCTTAATTGTGACTCCTTGGGCACTCCAATTGCTCTTTTCCATTACAAGGATGATATCAGGGGTTCTGTAAGGTAAGTCCTCACTCGTGGATCGTCCCCAAATGACTGATACTCCCAAGGACCTTTGGAATCCCAGATATATCACTGAGCTTTGTGTATCAGCCTAGGAACTTGCCTCAAGTTCTTACTGGGAATCTATCAGCTCCCAGTGGGGAGGGAAATGAGATCAAATCAGAAGGAATTGTCTCTTCACTGAATCAAGCTGCCCAGGGGAAACATGATGATAGAAATTTGGAGGTAAAGGGTCTGTTGAGATGTTTTGGGCATTAACACATATGGGGAAATAAAGGAAGCAGAGTTGAGAAAAAATAAGAATTAGACTGAATGTAATTGCAACCTAGGCTATCCCATGGGCAGCTCCAGAACTAGGAACTAGGAACTAGAACTAGGTCTTCCGAGTTGACTGTAACTAAGGCAAAGGGATCTGGTTTCGGAACCCTTGCAGACTAGTTACTAGATGTAGGCTGTCTCCACTTTTACCAAGAGCTGTAACCTGGAAAGACAGTTTTCTCTTTGGCTGAGGGCCATTTCTGAATAGGATTTCAGTTGACCCCTTCTTCAGCCATGTCCCTTCAACAGTGGAAGAATGAGTTCCCATATCTTAAGGGAGATGAGCACCCTATTAAGATATGTGCTGCCCTTTGTCACTCCCTGGAATTTCCATCATGAGTTTCAGCCACTTTTGACCGTGGAAGGGTAGCAGAAAGGCAAGTGGAGTAGAGGAACCACCAGGATTAAATGATCCCCAAATGCAGAGTCCCAGGGGCCACACATCCAGCACATTACTGGTATTAAAAGCCACGCCAGCCTGGGGAACATCATCTGATCTACACTGAGGGGCTCTAAGTGAAAAAGATTTTCTTCACAGATGTAACACTGGAATTTCTAGCAGGACATCATCAGCATCATGTCCCTTCCCTGAGCCGACCTCTGACATCATCCTGCTTCACAGTCCACCTGAAAGCACTGCTGGATCCTGCAGTGGCAGGCTGACTAGACACCCCAGGGACACCCTCACAGGGTGAAATTGGTCATCTTGCATTTTGGTAACATGGTTTCAAAGCCTGTTCTGCCTAAAAGTCATTGGTTGCCTACAATGCCAACCTTTTCATGACTACACAATTCACTGAATTTTTTTTTTTCTTCCCTGGCTCCCCACTACCTTTCTAGTTCCTAGGACCACCCCCCTACTGAGTGAGTTGCACGAAAGTCTTTGTTGCTATATCTGCCTTGGAAGAAATCAATCTAAGGGAGGAAATAGATTATCTCCTTCATTGTTGGTCATCGTCATTACAACCAAGTCTCTAAAAGTAGGAGACAGACATGTCACTGCTGAGAAGAGGAGCCTCTCATTTCTGAACCATTAAACAGAAAAAGATGAATGAATGGATTGATTGATGGATGATACATGATGTTTTTATGACTCTTCTTGACCAATAACAGGCTTGTGAAGTTTCTCTTCAGAGAAATTTCTAGCAATACCCCATGTTTGGTTTTTAGCTTCCCACTGTGCACTCCCTTCCTTCTGTGCCCAGTATTCTGGATTTCCTATAAGGAGGGAGCCCTACCCAAACTCAGCAACTGTAGACTCCCTGGAACTGACCTTCACGAACCACACCTCACAGTCATTTAGAAGCACATTCTCTCAAATACATTGTCCTGTTAAGTCTAAGACTTGCTGTTGCTCTTAAAGCATCAACTCTTTTCCTGATCTAAACGTTTCCAAGTGGTTTAGACCCCATCTGCTTCCTGACCAGATTCTGTACTCATTATCCTTCCTTAGCCTGGCTCTCTCTTAGACTACCAAACCATTCTTGCTGTAGGGCTGTGCAGTGGTCCTTCATCCAGAAAACTCCTTCCCAAAGTGTTTACGTTTGGCTCTTCCTTGTCATTCAGTTCTCAAAGCACATGCCATCTGCTGAGAGAACAGTAGTCCCCTACCCCACACAACTGTGTCTTGTTTTGATAAGTCCATCACAACATGAAATTATCTTTTTGTTGTTTTAATCATTTACTCTATGATGTCCTAGGAAAACATTAGCTCCATGAGACTTGAACAATTCCTGTTGCTATCAGCACTCAAAATAGCACCTAGAACATAGTAAGTGTTCATTTAAAATATTTAATGAGGGCTATAAGATAGCTTATGAGTAACAGCGCTTGCCACCAACATGCATAGCCTGAGTTCAATCCCCAGAACCCTTGTGGAGGAAGAGAACTAACTCCTGCAAGTTTTCCTGTAGCACGAATCTTAAAAGGTCTTAATAAAAACAAACCAGGAGCTAGGTAGTGGGGTCAGCACTGGAAGATCAGAGAAGTAGAACAAGCCACAGCCATCTCACTGTGCCAATTCCTCAGCTGATCTTGTTTCCTCAGACTGGAAGCCTCTGAGTCCTCATCCAGAATGGATCTCAGCTGAA
Source organism: Peromyscus leucopus (assembly GCF_004664715.2). Classification (NCBI taxonomy): domain Eukaryota; kingdom Metazoa; phylum Chordata; class Mammalia; order Rodentia; family Cricetidae; genus Peromyscus; species Peromyscus leucopus. Next base: position 71,537,731 of record NC_051084.1, read on the forward strand.
CTGCTACTAGAAGCTTAAAAGCTTAACCAGCCTAGTTCCTCATCCTCGCGCCTTATATACCTTTCTGTTTTCTGCCATCACTTCCTGGGATTAAAGGCTCACATCCTGGGATTAAAGGCATGAGTCACCATGCCTGGCTGTTTCCAGGGTGGCTTTAAACTCACAGAGATCTGGATGTATCTCTGCCTCCCAAGTGATAGAATTAAAGGCATGTGTGCCACCATTTTCTGGCCTCTATGTCTAGTGCCTGTTCTGTTCTCTGACCTCAGATAGGTTTATTAAGGGTGCATAATATTGTGGGGAACACAATATCACCTCAGTCCTCGGACCTCCACATGTATGCTGTGGCATGCTCATGAACACACACACACACACACACACACACACACACACACACACACACACTGAATAAATAAATAGATCCTTCCCTTCACCTAGGGCATTTTTATTTCTCTCCATTACAGTTTAGCCAGTTAATTTCCATATGCTCAAAACAACCTGAAAGGAGCTCCCAACAATACAAATGCTAATTCCTGGATTTCTCAGGGACCACGGTTTTCCCAGTTTCCTGAACCAAGTTTTGCATAGGCTTTGTATCCTTAGGAGACTCTCAGACAAGAATCACATAGGGCGGCTAGAGAAACAAAGTTATCAGTTAAACAAGGATGGATTAGGGCTAGGTGCTACTCTCTGGAGCCCGACCAGGTGTGGTTCAGCAGGAAGGCAGCCACAATCATTACCTGTCATGCAAATGAAATTATCTCCTTGTACCTTCTATACATATATAATTATTATGACGATTAACAATGTAAAATTATACCTCTGTCTATCCTCCCTTCAAAAAAATATTTAATAATATGTAATAAAATATTTAAAATAATGAACAAATGAATATGTTCTGGCTACTTATATAGCAAGACATAAGTTTTGACATAAGACCTCTACCCCCAAATTATTGACCACTGTTTTAAGACACCCAAAATCTTAAGGCAAAAGTATTAAATAAGCATGGAATACTGTAGTAACTTGATGGCTGTAGAATGTTAGTTTTCAAATGTCAACCTAAGTTGCCAAGGGATGTAAGTTCTAAGTGTCTTTCCCATTCCAGACTCTATTGATACTGGGAACTTCATTCACCAGATACAGTTATTTGTTGTTTCACAGTGTTATTGTAACAACGGGCTAGTTAATAAAAATAATATAATGACAGTATGAGCAACAATCAATGTCACCCTTTTCTCTGATTTGCAGAGATCCTCTAGATAGAGGCATGAAAGGCAGTTTATTTCTGAGTCAGGCAAAGAATCCATCATAGTTATGGATAGTTCAAGTCAAATAAGCAAAATGTGCCATCCGTGGAAACTGGTGAAATACATGTTGATAGCTATTGCAGGCAAGGCAGAGGAGAAACGAGGATACCAGTAGAGATACATGACTGTGTTCTTTCACCAGTACAAAATGAGAGAGAGCTGATTTAGCTACTTAGAATGACAACTTGGAGAGCTTTTGGTGATTTATTTGACAGGGAAGAGGAGAGCAGAATCCCCTCCTCAGAAAATTGGCTCCTCGACTGCAACCACTCAATAACTTCCCAGCTGAAGATGCATTTTCCCCCTTGCCTACATGTATCTGATTCCTATTTTATTATTTGCTATTAGAAAATGCTATTTAATTCCATCCACGGCTTGGTGACCTTTGTGTGGCTTCCCCATTTAGGAAATTTACAAGTAAATCACCAAGAAGTATGTACACACACACTTATAAAATATACATGCACTTGTAAATGAAAATGCACCAAATGGGAAAAAAAAGGACACTGTGCATTGTAAACGCTGGGCATATGTGCATAAGAGGTGGGAGGCAGGTGTTTGGGAAATCTTCACACCATCCCAATATTTTTCTAATGGCTTCTATTTCCAATGCAAGGGAGAATTTGGAAAACATTAGCCAATGTGGCATGTTCTGCACAGTGACATGTAGCTGGCAACATGTTGAGTGGGATCCCCCTTTTCCCTCGAACAAAGAAATAGGGTGAGTTTATTAGCAAATAAATGCCATCTCCATCCTGCAGTGTTAGCTGTGTGGCTGGAATTCCCGAGGTGCAGAGGCAGTCAAATCAAACAGCTGTGCCACCTACTTGCAACAGTTGTACGCCCACCACACAGCACCAAAGGGAGGAGCAGGTCAAAGAGAGCCATAAAGAGGAAGGGGAACCTGGCTTCCTTGCTCCCCACTAGCCCAGGGGGAATCCAGCCCTTTGGAGGGTAGGTATTGTGTGTGCAACTCAGAGCTTTGAGCATTCCTGTGCACTTGTCTCTTATTAACCACCTACTGCATTTTTATATTCCACATTCACATCTACCAAAAACAGTGTTTAGTAAATTACCAGAATGCTGAGTAAAAAGCATGTCAACCAACCTCAGAGGCATCTTGAAGGTGGTCCTGAGCAGGGGGTGGCAGAAGCTGCTGCCCCAGTAGACATGGATGCTTCAACCAATTAAGTGCCTCTGTTGCCTTTGGGAAAGGAGGGGAGTCCTGACCAAGCTGTTATTGGGGTGCTTTTGTGTAGCTGCGGGGTTGCCCCACACTCATGGCAGCAAGAGATACACTGGGAGGACACAGAAAGAACCCAGCTTTTCAAATGAGTAAGGTCAAGAGAGCTCAGCTGTCTTGTCACCCAGCTGCCCTGTTGTCCTGGAAGAAGCAGAGTAGAATCTACCACCTCTGCATGCTGCTGGTGACCCTCCTTTCAACTCTATCACAGAAGTTTGAACTTTCTCTCTGCCATAACATTCCCCTACATTAATGTATGGTCCCACTCTCTCATCTCCTTTATTCACATTTGTGACATTTCCCCACACAGCTCTCTAATATTGGTGCCCTTCAGGAGTCTATACTAGTTCCTCTTCTCATTGTATACGCTATTCTTGGACAGTTCCCTTTACTCACGTGAATTACATTAACATCTTTAGGCTAAGGATTCCAGGTTCTAATTTCCTCCCCCTGGGTTGCTCCTCACTTCTGTCCTTCTCATGGTTCTGCCCACATATCCCAGTCTTTATTTTCCATGGGTTTGAACCAATGTCCCCCATCCTAGGCAATTAGCCAAAGTAGTCCTGCTCTACTTCATTAAATGTATCACAACCACAGTATTCATTTCCATATCATATTAGGTAGGCATCATCACTGCCCAAAGAATTATGCTGCTGTGTTCAGGCTAGACCATGCACCAAGTAGCTGCTGACCACTCCTGTCCTGAGCCAGCTCTACCTATGTGCAAGCTCCAAGCTGCTTCTTTATTTTGACTTCTACCGACATCCCTATATGATTCTCAGCCAAGCCAGCTTCTCTCAGTTGTGGTAGTAGTCTTGTCAAGACTGCCAAATTAATTCTTGTTCACATCAGAGCCTGAAGTGGGTCAGGTGGCTATCCTTTACAGAACTCTTTAAGGTGTAAAAACAAAAACCAAATGGCTTCTAGTCTGCAATTGCAACACCTCAAATATGTTATCTAATGCTACCAACGCAGGAATCATAAAAGCTTGGAGATTTGTGTTCTCTTAATGGCCTCAGACCGAAAGGGACACAGAATTCTATTTAAGATCCAAGCCGTTGTCTAGAATTGGCCACATAACCCCACTTAATCTGCCCTGGAGCTAGGAAAGACAAGAGACATGAATATCTGATGAGCACTAATTAATATTACTTCATGATTCTTTCAGGAAGCTAAACATTATCTCTAGGGTCGGAAAGATAAAACAACTTAAGGCTGATCTAAGTGTCATAGCCATGTGCATCTACTAAGAGGAGCAGCTGGGTAAACAAAGCGAAAAGTTGGATCAGTTGCCTGGGGCTCACACCTAGGAAAACTTACCGGCCTCACCCACAAATAGAGGCTGCTTTGGTAGCACATTCCCTGAAAATGAGATGGAAGTCTCCTCATTTTTAGGGTGAGCCTAAGTAATTAATGGCTGTCCAGGAAACTGGCAGAAAATGTACAGACATTCTGAAAAATTCATTAAAACGCACGCACTTAAAAACACCAAGATGCCTGTGACTCTTCCCGCCTGTGGTTTAATTAAATAAAGCTCTATCTAACCATTTTACTTGTATGCATTAGGGACTCCAACCAGGCCTCTCTTTCTCCCAAGACTTCAATATGCCCTTATCTGTTTGTACTAATTGAGTTTTCTCATACCGCCACATGGGCAGCAGCTAATAGAAGATCTGATATGCCTGTGGATGATGCTGGGTTCTTAAAGATCTCCAAGTGACCTCAAATCTTTAAGAACTCAGATCCATACTGGAGACAGGAAAATCTTGTGCCTTCAAATTATGTGATCCTGTCAAGGAGGGGAATTAAATTCTTCAAAAGCTCATAAGTGCTAGATAAATGGATAAGCTTAGAAGGGATGCAACACATGCCACCAAGCTCCTCCTGGTTATAATCTCAGCTACTTCTCAAATAAAAGATAACACAGAATCACTGGGCAAAGCTAGGCCTTTTGGAACAGACCTGTAATCCCAGATACTCAGGAGGCTGAGGCAGGAGGATAGCACATTCAAATTCTACCTGGATTATATAATGAGTTCCAAATCATTCAGGTGCCTCAAACAAAAACATAAAAAAGTGGATAGGGTATGAGGTTGCTGAGAGGTTAAGAGAACTTTTCAGTTCCCAGAACCTATAGGAGGCAGCTTACAACTGCTAGTTCCAGGGGATCTGATGACCTCTCTTAACCTCTAAGAGCACCTGAACAAACATGAAATACCATACACATACTCAGGCATGTACACATGCTCATAAAATAAGAAATAAGTAACCTTAAAAAATGTGGCTAGAGGGATAGCTCAGTGGTTTAGAGTACTTGCTGCTCTTGCAGAGGACCTGAGTTGGGTTTCCAGTACCCACATGGCAGCTTATAACTGCATTATGACTCTGGTTTCAAAAGACACTCACCATCTACCTCTGGCTTCCACATGCACACATTTACAAACTTACTAAGAAGTACATATAAGACACACATACACACATGCACACAAGATGCCTGTAGACAGCGCTCATTGGTAGAACACCAGCCTAACATGCATGCAGTTCTAGGTTCCATTTCCAGTACTGGGGGAAGCATGACCACCTAGAGTGCCTGCTGATGCACAGATTTCTGGGCCCCAGCACACAGTGTCTCAGAGGTTCTCCGGTGACACTGCTGTTCTGCTGTTGCTCCAGAGACCACACCTCAAGAAGAACGGGGCCTCCCAGTATTATCAGATCTCCAAGAGAATTTGGAAGTGTAGATTTTTATGCAAAATACCTCAATTTAAAAAATTTTGGCCCCAAATTTAAAATTATTTTTAAAACAAAGACAAACCAGTTCTGATTTAAAAAAAAAAAATGCTGCATGGACACACAGAGATGGAGACACCCCCTTGGAAGAGAATGAAGCCCCCTTAGTTCATACCCACAGTGTTGGGGAAACTCATCAGCCAGGCAGGTGAGCCACAAAAACTCATAGCAGGTGAACAGATATTAAAGGTCCTTTGCTGTGGGATGTTCTGTATGTCCTGTGAGAGCCCTTCTTGGGTTCTTTGTGGCGTTACCCAGCAGGTCCGCATAGAGGATGATTAGGACCATGGGCCTGAGTGCAGGTGTTTGAGATGGTCTGCACTTGGCTGTGCTGGGGGATGGTCTGTATGTCAAGTTGTTCTGATTGATCAATAAATAAAACCTGATCGGCTGTGGCTAGGCAGGAAGGATAGGCGGGACTAACAGAGAGGATAAATAAAAGGACAGGAAGGCAGAAGGACTGACTGCCAGATGCCGCCAGCACAAGAAGCATGTGAAGATGCTGGTAAGCCACGAGCCACGTGGCAAGGTATAGATTTCTAGAAATGGGTTACTTTAAGATATAAGAAAAGTTAGCAAGAAGCCTGCCACGGCCATACAGTTTGTATGCAATATAAGTCTCTGTGTTTACTTGGTTGGGTCTGAGCGTCTGTGGGACTGGCGGGTGACAAAGATTTGTCCTGACTGTGGGCAAGGCAGGAAAACTCAAGCTACAGTCCCTCACACCACCTCCCTACTCATCAGGTGATCCCATTTTGTCCCTTATCACCATAAGAGCTACACTGGTATGAGAGCCAACCAAGCCCTTCTAGTAACATTTCCCAAAGGTGTAGATTTCATTCCAGTCAATATTTAAAGCAGCAACTCTAACACTGTGTCTAAAGCAGTGTGTGTTTGTTTTCAAAGCCTCCATGCATTTTCACAAACCTGGTCCAGCACCTTTGATGTACAGGACACCATGGTAGTCTATCTTACCCACTTTCCATAACATCCAGACTTGGAAAGGGAAGAGAGTATGCAGCAGAGAGAAGAAATGGGAGCAGACACAACTCTAAATGGTTTTATATGCAGTGGGATTCCATTAAAGAGCTCATTTGAAGCATTCTCCTCTGAAATAAAATGTTTAACTTGATCATTCACACAGACAATGACAATCAAAGTCTATCCTGTTTCTCCACTTGGATTCTCTGCCCCACTCTAACTTCGTCATTTGGTTAAGCCTTGGGGCCAAGCTATCCAAGAAGAGTTATTTCCAATACAGAGAACCCTGGCCTCTAATTTGACTATTCTAACCAGACAATTCAAGGTAAAATACAGTTATTTTTTTCCGTTTGGAAGGCAAAGAACGCAAACTTGTGGCAGCCACCTTTAACTTGATGCTGCCCTGATACATACGGATGCACTTGCATTAGGCAGGAAATTCAAACACATGGTGATGAAAATATGCATTCTAGATTGTTGCCTTCATCTATGGTCCAGGATTACCTTGGCATAGACTTCTAGTTCTTAGGACCCAAAGCCGATTTGGATGGATCTCCTAGCAATCTATTTCTAGATTTTATCTATTCCTGTATCTAATTCGGGGGGGGGTGCAATATCATGATAAATATCCAAGCACATTCTGTAGCAAACATGTTCTAACAAGTAGAAAAGCTGTCTGGTCGTTAAAAACAGATCTTAATAATCCCATCTGAATTACAGAGTCCTAAGTTATATTACTGTTTCACCCATTAAAATACCTAACTTCTATATAGTGTAAGTTCTCATCTACTCTTTCCAGCAGATAAAACAAAGACATAAATGTGACTCTTGTAAGATTGTGGAGTTTACAATCACAGTAGCCGTCCTTATTACCTACCCCTCGATATTAAGATAATCCAGTTTCAGAGACATCTGTCCTCTGTTTAAGAAACACTTTAGTCGAGTCTTCACGGGCTCTGGGGAGAGGTGGGGGAGATCTTCAGATCCAAGGCAGGTGAATTAGTGAAAGGAAGCAGTCTTGGTTAATCAAGAGCCAAGGTCAGAGAACACTGAGGGCAGGTGGACTGCTGGCCTGTTTGCAGATACAGTTACCCGCTTTCCAGCCCCCATCCTGTACCTGGGGCAGAGACTTCCCAGGAATTACTTTAAGGGATGTGCCTCCAAACTAAAGAAGAACCCAGACAGAGCCGTACCAGAAGTGAGTTCCTGGGCTTAGGGAAAGGGATTCTTTGAGCCGCTCTTGCTGTTCCGATTGTGTTCAATTTGAAGGAAAACAAAACAACATCTATTGTTATCAAAGGGCATCTAGGGAGAAAAATCATAATTTGTAATGAATCTTTAACCTATTTCCAGTAAGATCGACTCCATATGGGAGAGCCGAGCCTTTGTGTCTCTGCTCTAATTAGTCCCTCTACAGCCAGGGACTGGCTTTACCTAGGGCGGAGCTGGTTCTCACCCGCTGCCTGTTTGATGGCCACAGTGCTCACGATGCCTCCTAGAATTTGCTTCCCCCAAATGATGAAAGGGTGTTGGTTTGGCACGCCTCCAGTTGCCTCCTTGCTCCGCACCAGTTCCCCCTGCTTTCCTCCAAGCTCCCACCCCATCTCTTCTGTTTGATGAGTCAGCTTGAATCCCTGCTCCTTCCCCCCAATTCTGCTGCAACAGCTCCACCTTGTCAGGTGCAGAATTCAGTGCAGGAAAGAACATCCGGACAGTTTGTCAAGCCCTGGAATTCAAACACATTATGAAGACAACATATCAGTGGGTTGTTTTCAAAATATTACAATATAAAGGTACACATTCGCCTACAACTTAGCAATTCTGCTTCTAAGGAGCTGTCCTCTGTATATATATATACTGTTCACATGATATACTGTAGCATTTTAACAATACCAAAATTGAAAAGAGGCCAACTGCTGATTCCCCTAGGGAGCCTTTAGATGAACTTTGTTCCTGCTCTACTGTATAAAACAGTTCCATCATTAAAAAGCCCAGGGCAGGCCTGGCGAAAGAGCTCAGGGTATAAAGTACTTGCTATGCAAGTATGAGGATCTGAGTTTGGATCCCCAGCACCCACATAAAAACCTTGGCATGGAATGCATGCCTTAACTCCAGTGTTGAAAGGCAGAGACAGCAGGTCCCAGGGGCTCACTGGCCAGCCAGCCTCGTGGAGAGCTCCAGCGTCCATGAGAGACACGGTTTCAACAAGTAAGGTGAAGAGATGACTGAGAAAGACATCCTACATGTCAACCCTGCACCCTTGTGGGCAAGCACGGCTGTACACAGGCACACAGGCAAATATCACACACACACACACACACACACACACACACACACACACACACACACACACAGGGCAAAGCGCTGTGAAGGGTCTCCAGTCTTCCGTGATGAAGGCTAGCAACAATGGGCCATGTAATTGCAGAACCTCCATGAGACCACAGAGAAAACCCAGCCAATATCTTCTGGGCAAAAGAACAAAGGAAGGGCAGTGAGGCACTTGCACTACCCCTTTTCATTAGTTGAATTTTTGAACTGTTTGTGAGACATTCTCACCAAAGCTAATCAATTAAGTGATAATCAGTGAGTGTGGTCCTCATGGAGCGGCACTGGAACCAAGGCTTTCTGCACTTCAGTGAAGCTGAGTCCTCACTGCGGCCTGGTCCTCTGTATTCCCTGCAGCGTTCCTGCGGAAGTCCTTCAAATGACGGCAACACGAGGCGTTAAGGACACTGGCATGTGCCAGTAAACATCTGGCGAGCTAAGAGAACAAAATGAAAAGTCCAGAGTCCTCTACAACTCAGGGCCTGACATAGTGTGCTGATTCCAGGTGTAGTCCCAAGAAGGGGAGAGAGGGGAAGGGCGAGGCTGCCTACACAGAGGAGCCCCACCCTGAAGGGATCCGTACTGGGTGAGTCACAGCTTCAAGGGCAGCTGCCTGGCCCGGGAGGGTGTGAAGCCCTTGTGTAATCTTCTCCCACTCACCCAGGACCCTGGCGACGGCAGCGCTTGCTGCCATCACTGCTTCCCTACACAGGAAGGAACACAGTTTTCTGATTATGTTTAGCACTGGCGGGTCCATTTTCTATTTCTCCAACTGACTCTAACTTCAGGTGTTTTCACCCAGAGGCAAGAATCCTAAAGACAGCAGGCTGCTCTCAACCTTCTTCAGAAGACCTTGAAAATTCACAATTGAGTCATTCAGCCAGATGTTCAGACCGCATGACCTCATGATGAACTCCTCAGCAATCGTGTTTACAGGATGATTATTTACCTCAGTGTTATTACTTATGCTCATTCTTGCCTATGGAATAACGAACATTCTGGCAGTTTGCATAGAATTTTATGAGAAATCTATTGTTGTCAGCTGAAAGTTACTAAAATCCCATGGCTTCCAAGAACCCACCCCCTCCTACTCTATTAAAAGAAAACGAGAATTTTTTGGGTGTGTGATCACTCAGCAGAGAACTCAGGGTTTACTGCCACATTCGGGAAGTTTGGTCAGATTAATACTCAAAACAAAATCTTTTCCTTCTGGGCATGAATTTCTTTCCAGTTGAGGCAAACTGCTCCAAGGTGCTCAAATCACACTCAGGGCCATGGTTTGAGCAGTCAAAGACATCCCATAATATGGTGCAGTAAATCACAGAAAACATGTATTCCTCTTAGCCACCCTATTACTCTTACAGTTTAAAAACTGAACCATTTATTAAACAATTATTTTAAACAGTCACTTATCATTAATTGCTATAACTAAAACTATCCAAGAGTTAGAACATTGTTTAAAGAAAATCACTCCTACGCGTGATTATCTGAATAATTGATGCGAATTCTCACATCTTTAGAACCTGGACCTTGAGCTGAATCGTTTTGCCCGAGTCACTGGTCTAGACGTCTTTCCTGAGGCTATCCTTTACAGACTAGGCCACCTAGGTGACCTGCAGTCGAAGGGCCACAGAGAAGAGGTACTGCATGCAGGCTTCCAGGCTTCACATATTCCGATTCAGAGGGTGCGGGATGGGGAAAGGATATGTGATTTTAGTAACTTTTCTCATGTTCAAATGCTCACTAAAATTGAAAGGATACTACCCAAGGCTTGTCCATGTCTTTAGTGGGATAGTTAGTTTTGTGAACAGTTTACATCAATTCACATCAACACCACTACCTAAGGAAAACCTGAACAAAGACACCGCCAATACACATGCTAATGAGAACTCATGGGGCCTCAACCCAGACAAAGACCTGCCAGTGATTAAGGAAAGGTGAGACCCAGAGAATAGTCAAGTGGTCAGACCTGAAATCATATACTACATATAAGCAACATTATACAGCCCGAACAGTTGTGTTTATGTATCTAGGCATACATATTACATACATATAAAGAATTAAAGAAATAGAGGCCATAAATTTGAGAGAGAACAAGTACATGGGAAGGGCTGGAGGGGGGAAAGAAAAAGGTGAAATGATGTGATTACATTTTAATCAAAAATGTTTTAATTCCTTGCTATTGTCTTCCATTTAGACTTTGGCCTATATTATACAGACTTTGCAAGATTAATTTTTATTTAAATTTATTTACTTAGCATACAAAACAATTGGCTTCATTACAACATTTCCATACATGTATATTATTAGACTTTGTACATTCATTCCCCTATGGCGAGATTAATTTTTAATTGATTGCTAAAAAGTTAACAAGTTATTGAGGGATGAAAATAATATATTTTTAAGAACTATTTTTTTGTTTCTCACCCAGTTTAAGTGGGAAGAAAATATATGGATCATTCTAGTAATACTACAATAATTAATTTGAAGTAGTCTTTCCAACTAGTTCCTTTTCAATTCTTCCTATGCAGCAAGAATGTCTATGTAATAGGAATTACCTTGCACTTTGTGGAAAATGTTTTGGATCAATTATTTGTTTATCATTTTTTTCTTTCTTTCTTTCTTTTTATTTTTTTGGAGACAAGGTCTCACTATGTAGCCCTGGGTCACCTGGAACTCATTATGTAGACGAGGCTGACTTTACACTCGCAAAGATCTGCCTACCTAGTCTACCTCCAGAGTGCTTGGATTAAAGACATGAGTCACCATGCCTGGCCAAATCATTTAATTTTTCTCAGTTGGCTTTAAAAAACTACATGGAGCTTTCCTATGAATGTATGTATATATAGTTTATATATATGAACTTAGACTATAGGAGGTCAAAATCAATTGTACATCATACTTCCCTAGGGAACTCATACCCCAAACTATTCTGAAGTTCAAAAATGCATATTTTGATCATCCTACTTGTGGTTCAGAAACATTATGATTTGAAGATATATTTCTATCTTATTCCAAAAACATAGTGCTAAAATCTCCATGTGATGAATTCATAACAAGATAATTTATAATGCTTTCTCCAGTAAGAAGTTTTGGCTCCCATAACCACCCCAGAATGCAGATATAGAAAGTTATAGAAAACAAAGGGTCTATGGCCCAAGATTTCAAACAAAATTTTAACACACTCTTCACAAATTAAATTTGCATTCCACCAAGAGTAAGAAGCACAAGGAAGCCATTATTCCCTAGCGCTCCATCCTCAAGTGTGACAGTGTCTTCTCCACTCTCAGGGTATTAGCTCTGTTCATGGATTTTGTAACTGAACCACCTGGATCCAAATCCCTACTGTCTCACTGGTTACTTTTCTCATGGTTGTAACAAAATCCCCGACAAAGACAACTTAAAGAACAAGGGTTTATTTTTGGATCATAGCTTGAGGAGATAAAGTCCATCGTGGTGGCAGTGGTGTAAGGTGGTTAGCATGACACATGGCATTCACAGCCGGACAGCAGGGAGCTGAACTCTGGTATTCTTTGTCTTTCTTGATCCTTTCCTCCCCTTTATTCAGTCCAAGCATCCATGCTATGTTTAGAATGGGTCTTCATTAGTCTGGACATATCCTCATGCCTGGATGTGTGTCTCCTAGGTGACTCTAAAACCTAGCCAGATTGGCAATCACCACACCTGCTTTGTGAATTAAATTGAGAGCATGTTCAAACACTCTCATCCCATTTCCCTGACCAAAAATTACAGATGTTGGTCTTAGAACTTGTTAGGAAGTCTCTGGTTAGCTGGACCAGAAAACCCAATGATGAAGGGGCATGATTGGCCAAAAACCTAAAAGTAGCTTTGACTTTAATTGAGCCTTAACGTTGCTGCTCAATGAAATCCAAAAAGTTCCAATTTATCTATTTTTCTTTATTAGGTTCGTTGGTGCTCTATTTGCCCATGTGTGGCTTCCATTAAGCAGCTTCCACAGTCATTGTCACAATGAGTATTATCTCTGCAAAACCACCACAGAAGACCCGGAATCACCCCAGAAAAGTCATCTGACATCTAATTATTCCAAACTAGGTCACATGACCATTCCTGAACTAAACACTATTGCCAAGGGAATGAGCTTGGCTTAAGTATATTGGTGCCCATCTCTATGTATGGGCATAGGAACCATTTCCCCCATAGTTCTGGGGATATCCATGGAGAGGAATGAAAATCTGGATATTATTATGGACAGGAAGGGAGAGAACATCTGGGTGGCCTAAATCAAAAAGAACTCACTAACCTTCCACACAGGGATTGAGGGTTACATGAAGTAATCTACATAAAACATTGATGACTGGCACATGGTAAACACTCAGTAAAAGTTTATTGTGATTATTACTATTATTAGTATTACTGTCAGTGTTGATTAATTAACCCAATGCACGGCAATGTTATTAAAGCCTAATGTTACCCAGAGACTCTGGGCATCTGCTTCTCATTTGTGGAGTTGAAAGAAGGGATGTTATGCTTAAACCCCATTGAAACATGCTTTTCTTAGCCACATGTGGTTAAGAGCAAACTGCACAGCATGACAAGGTTTGAAAAAGCCTAGAAAAACCCCTTGCTTTCTTCACCCATAAAGGTATATTTTACCATGGAGGACACCTTTCTGGCACCACTAAACATTCCATTAAGAATTTTCGTCTGTCATGTTATATTCCAGCACTACCATGGAGACAGCACCTGTACAGTAAGTTCCCGCGTTGTCTTTAAATTCCACTCTTATAGGCAGAGCATGTTAAGAGGTGTTGACTATCTCACCTCTGAGAAGCACTGCCATTGATAACAGACAACTGCTCGGTAACACTCGAGTGGGGAGGGTGGAGCTATAAACTGGAGAAGGGGGAACAAAGGGTCAAGTCAGACGAGCTGCAAACTCCTGTGCAAACTCTGGTTAGGCAGCTTGGTCCACTGACACCCACGCAGATCTGCAACTGTACCAAGACCAAAGCTATGGCCAGTGTAGACCTCCTGCTCCTGAAGAGAGACGGTGGCAGGTGAAGAGTGACAGTCAACCCTCACTGGCAGCAGAGCCGCCCCACGCCATCAGTCCTTTGCTTAGCTGAAAAGGTGACTGTGCCTAAAGGAAACTAATCCTGCAGCTTTGGCGGCACCCAAGGCTGCTCGGCAATCTTCACAGAAATCTGTATACACGGCAGGATTCTAGAGTCAGACCCTCAGCGATAGACAACAGCAGTCTAGGGAAAGGGTGCCTTAGTCGCCTGTCTCTGATAAGGTTTGTTTCTGTCACGAGACACGTTCCCTTTACAGATGGACACAAAGGAACAATGTAGGCTGCACTTACTCTTATTGAACTAAATAAAGTTGGAATGAAACATTAAAAAGTCATATTCTTTTCATTGAAAATAGAAGACTGCAAATATCAATAAAAGGAAAAGAAAAGAAGAGGCACTAATACTCACCCTCAATTTAATTTAAATATACAGCATTCCAAAGGTGGCTATAAGTATGAAGAAAATGATTGCATTATCTGGATAACAATGAATGAAGGACCCCAGAGAAGGCAATGGAGTAGAACTCCTGCCTCAATTAGCTAACAGTGTTCTGTGCTTAGGAGAAAGGAAAGCTCTGTGTGAGCAAATGATGGCTTCTTGGATCATGGATCACTGATTGTGTCGATTTGTGAACAGTGTCTTTTGGTCTGGTCTAAATTATCCAGCCCAGATTTTCCCCAGCAAATTAGAAACATATAAGCCATAAAAATCAAATGACTGCTGGCAAACACATGTCAATGTGTCCTACAATGGAAAAGCAAAGTACTCTGCACCTATGTTCTTTAAATACCACATTAAGCCCCTCCTATTCCAGTCAGAAGGAAAGGCTCAGGGAACAAGGTGTTAGTGTTGCCTTTATCCATCCTCTTTCTCTCCATCTGTCTTTTCTTTCTTCTTAGCCTCAAAGATTAATCCATCTCAAGCATTTATTACCACCCTGGGGACTGATCACACTCCTTTTTGACTGACTTACCACTGTGCCTGACCATTGAGATAATGAGTACTTACCCAGCAGGACCTAAACAACACAGACAAGATGAGGAGGAGAAGATACAATGTGAACTAGCTAATTAAAACACTAGGTCACTATTTCCCTAAGAATGAATGTTCTCTGGGTTACACAAAGGGCGCCTCCAAATACAAGTGTCCAAAGCTAGTGGCCTGAGGGACACTGCATGATCTGTCACCCTCTCCTACCTTGCAGAATAACAATGTACATAAGCTTAATAATGCTCTAGACCATTCCTCAGAAGAATGATGCCTTTAGTTTAAATCAAGTTACTCATATGTTTCTTTATTCAGTCATGGAACCTTTGCAGGTCTCATGGCATCTGAGTTATACAATATCTGGAACTTCTGAATGCACCAGCCTAAAACTAGTGGTTGAAAATGCTTCCAGGATTGGCTGGCAGGAGGGATTCTCATGTTTCTCACTTTTGTGGCAAAGATGTATATATGAAATGAAAGGGAAACACTATGTCCAAATTAAATCCCATGTATAAAATAAGTGAGTCATTGAAAAGACAAGTCTATGAATTCCGATGAAAGGAAGAAGAAGAGATCTAGAAAATGGGGAGGAAGCAGGGATCATAGTAACTGCTAACACATCATTTATCAACTACGTTTAAATAGACCTGGCCACAGCTAACAGATGGGTTAGACAGAGACTGGGGATACTCATTCCCATGATGGGCCATGCCTTGGGTGGCTCATTTTCCATGGATAATCCCATATTCATCATGACAGCTCTAATAGGTAAATATTATTATCTGTTTTCAGATGTGAGGAAATAACTTCAGAGAGACTGGGCTTTCATTGCTTTGTAAAGTATTGGAAAAATAAAAGCATACAGATAGAAGGGGAGCAGTGTGGCTGCAGAGCTGTGTGGGAGATGGAAGATGCTGCTTGAGAGTTATCATCTGCTGGGGCTTCTTGAGGAGTCACCATCACAGTCATCATCACTAATAACCTTCTGTGTCATTGGTAAAGTCAAAGCGAGAGTAAGCACAGGCATTGGAGACTTCCTAACTCAGAGAAACTAAGGACAAGCCCAGGACTCAAAGGTCGATGAGCTGCTGGAATGCACCTGGTTGGCCTGGGCATTGGGAAGGCTTAAAGAGTCAAGTTTATGTCCATGAGTGACAAAGTAGTCAAGGAGGTAAGTGAGGAGAAAGCAACACATGGGAAGATGACCCGGTAACCAATTGTGCTGTGTACCTTGCATCCCAGTCTGGAGAGTCAGAAACAGTTCAGTTATACGTGAGAGACAATACTGCACAAACAGAAAACAAATTAAAACAAAATGTAGATATTTAGTCAAAAAGTTCTTGTCTTTTTTGGTTACAGGCTGCTACCCTAGGAGCTCATGGCTCAAATCACACCATCGGTTTTCTCATTCTCTTTTTCTTCCTCTTCTTGCTCATTTATTCATTATTATTTTGCTGTAGTTGTTCTTGTTTTGTTTGCTGTTGTCTTTGTGTAGTGGGGATGGAATGCAGAGCCTCACCCATGTTCCCCACTCTGTCCCTGAACTACACAACCCTCAGCTCTTGGTTTGGACTCTGTAGCCAGGGTCAGGCTGAAGCTCACAATCCGTCTCTTCGTGTTTCCAGTGTTCTGGGATTGCAGCTGGGTGCTACAACTCTGTCCTCTGCCCTCCTTTCCTGCCTCTGTTTCCCTTTCTACTCTGTTCTTCGCCATCGCTCCACTTCCCTCTGTGTTGGAGTCATTCTCCCCCAGACCTTCTCCACTGGAGGCCTCAGACATCCCCAGCACTTGTTATTCCTACAGCTATGAATCAAAGTGGAAAAAAATCTTATCTTACCCCCAAAAGCTAAGAAAAGCTTGTCATTGTGTCCCATCATACCAACCTGAGAGTCATGATTACCCTGTACCAAGCACAGTGTTCCAAAGACTAGAACATGATGCCTTTATGTGTCCGCTGGAATTAAGAGTGGGCAGCCTGCTCAAAGGCAGGGAAACCAGGAAGTCAGAAATTGGCAGACAGTCTCCAAAGGAAGGATCATGCACTCAGAAAAAATAAATGTTTACTATGGAAGACAAAGATAGTCCTTTTACAATCAAATAAGGCTTAAATATGGGAGACCCAGGTCTTGGATATTGGTCATAATGGATATGTCAGTGCTCAGTGGGAACAGAAACGGGAAACGATTGATCGTTCTTGGCAGAGGCAGGAGGAGCTGTACGAGTTTTCATGGAGAAAGTGCTTCTAAGTTGTGCTCAAAACAAGAATGGTTAGGGTAGAGGAGGTCAAGGTTCACAAATGTGCAGCCACACAGTTCCAGCTTCCATTGCAATTCTGTTGCAACCATTTGACACTTTCTGGTCAATTGTTTTGAATGGAAGCCACTAGCTTCCAAGGAAGGTGGGTAAATCTGGTTTGTTTTATCTTTAATCCTTTGCAGAGTCTTTGGAAGCTGTTTATTTACACTGTGGAGCTTTCAAATACAATCCTTGGGTCATCGCATGAAAGGAAGTCATTCAGTAAAGACACCAGCTCACAGGGATCCCTGCATGAGTGAAGAATCTGCTGTAGTAAGATATTGAGATTTAGGATTGAGATATGATCATCCCTTATGTTTTTGGATTCTTGCCATGTGTATTCTACAAGCTTTGTAGTTTTTGCTTATGTAAAAAAGCCTATCCTTTCTTGTATTAATTACTTTTCTTGCTGTGATCAAATGCCTGGCAAAGACAACCAATGGGAGGAAGGTCTGTTTGGACTTAGAGTTTAAGAACAGATACAGTTCATACAGTTATGGCAGGGAAGGCATGGGAAGGAGCCTGATGCAGCTGGCTACATTGTGTCTGTTGAAGCAAAGAGAGCTGAAGGACAGGGTTCCATTTCCTGTCCTCTCCTCACTCAGTCTGGGACCCTAGCCTAGGGAATGGCACTGCCCACAGTTGGGGTGAGTCTTCCCCTTTCGGTGAAACCTTTCTGAAAACACCTCCATAGGCATGCCTTGAAGTGTGTTTCCATGGTGATTCTACATCCAGTCACATTAACAATGAAGATTAACTACCACACTCTTCAAGAGAAGCAAATGGTGGCATTTGAGGGTCTTAACCCATTTGTTCTGCTACTCCAGAACATCACAAACTGGGTGATTTTAAAATGACAGGAATTTATTTCTCATAAGTTAAGAGATAGAGAAATGCAAGACCAAGGTGCTGGTCTAGAAGGCTGCTCTCTGGTCAAGGCAACGCCAAGTTTCAACATTCTCCGCATGGGATAAAGCTGTGTCCTCAGCTGTATGAAGAATAGACAGGCAAGAGGGTGCACCCTCAACTTCCAGACCTCACAGCTGTGCTAGTACTAGCCCTGAGGACTCCAGCACCTCCCAAATGTCATACCCCTTAATACTACTTAATACTACTGCATTTGCAGTTTAGTTTCAATGTTAATTTTGAAGGGAATGCCATGATTCAGCCACAGCACTGGGGAATTGTAAGAAAAAGTAAGGATCCCATGCTAGAATATATCAAAGTTTAGAGAAATTTAACAAGTATCATTTTTCTTAAGAATAACTTAATTTATTTAGTTATAAGACCATCTTACTCATCAGCTAGAGCCATACAATCTAAGATTTATTAGCCTAAAACTGTATTTTCCATTACATCAGTATGTGAGGGTAAGCTGAAGGTTGGATGATCCAAGCCATTCCACTCTGTGTGCTTTGCCTCCTCTGGCCAGTGTGCAGGCCATCTTCTGCTTTCTTCTTTGACATCTTCATGCATGTCTACGGTGACCTTTGCTCGTTCATTCCACGAGATATCTTCTCTGATCTTCCTCCCTCTTCTGGTGTGTGATTCCTCCCAGCAAGTCTTCTTCCTGCTGTGTGTGATTCAGTGAGCTTGTTTAGAGCTGCTTATGTAAGCATAGGTAGGAGGCTCTTGAGTAGAGCAAGGGCAACTTCTCAGTGGCTGAAGAAGTGGTTCTCACCCCTCAGCAAACATTAACTGTCAATAGTGCCTGCGGAGGAGTGGAGCCTTGTGAGTCCTCCTTCCACAACATGTTGACAGGCCATGTGTGAGTGAATCCATAGCTAGAGCGAGTTCTTGAGTGCCAAGGCCATATCATGTCCGGGAGATGGCCTTTCTATGGCACACTCCTCACCCTCTAGCTTTTATGTTCTTTACATATATTCTTCTGCAATGTTCCTTGAGACTTGAAGTCAGTGGTATAGCTGCAGGTCACCTTCTCATGTCGTGAAATAGGAACATCAGAGCAATGAGCATGCATAAGGCTTTCTCAGGCACAGACTGAACCAAGTGACACTCCCTGCTCATGCCATTAGCCATAGCAAGTCACCTGTACCATGAAGTTGAGGTGTGATGACATACATTCTATCTATGATAGAGCCATGGAAGAGGCACAAATGTAAGAAGATAGAGCCGGGAGCAGGAAGTCCATCTACAGACCCATGAGAACTCACGGAAACCACAGAAGGTATCTGCAGGCACGTCAAGATACTTGTACACTATGAAACTGAAGACAAGTAGCCCCAGCCTTCCAAGCCATCCTCATTTTATGAGCTCAAAAAACCAAGTGTCTCAATGTGCAGAGTCTTCTCTGTCCAGCAGCATCCTTTGTCAATGTTATAGACAACAGAGGTAATCCAGCCCCAACAAATCAAGGCTCTGTGTCTTGATTTACCCCATGACAAGCAAGAAGATGTAAATAGACCATACGGGAAGCTGACTTTTCATTTGCACCCCTTCATTCATTTTGCGTTGATAAGATACACAGCCTGAGAAAGCCATAAATAAGAGGTTGGAAACAGCTTGAGGGGCTGGTGATGGAGCCACAAATCACCAGAGTTACATCTTCATCAGGACCCTGATATGGAACTTTTACAATTGCCAAAATATATTTATCTCTGCTCAAGCTACACAACTTGTATATCACAAGCTAAAGCAGAGAGACCTCAATTTTTTCCATGTTTCTACAAAGTTTCCTGTCAATCAGCCCAGATCTAGCTGAAATGGATGCATCTATTTCTTGTCTTACCCAAGGCAAAATTATCCACCTAGTTTGTGACTCTGCCTGTGCCCTTTTTCTAATTTCACTTATATAGCACCCCCGCAGTGAGCCAAAAAGGCATGTGAGAATTTACCTCCACAATACTCTTACCTTCTTTCCAGCTGAGCCCCTTTGTAACTTATAGCATAAAGGGGGGGACACAGGGAAGGAGAGCACATCACTCCCACATCACCTCACTAAAATGCACCTAAGCTGGCTTGAAACAAACTTATTTCCTCTCCTCCTGGGTTTGGGGGCTATGTGCTTGAGACAATGGCATTAACGCTGTGGGTTTGAAACATGGAAAGCACATTTTGTTGGAAACAGAAGTGTGGAGGCAGAAGTTGCAATCTCATGGAAACACAAGGCTGAGGGGTCAGGATGGGTGAAGTGAGATATGGATCCCTAGTGGGCACAGAGAACAAGCATGGGACCAGAAAGAACAAAAACAAACAAAACCTCTGCTGAGAGTAGGCATGTTCAGGTTGCTCAGGCCTCACCCTGAACATGGCACTCAGGGCAGCCAACACTGCTTCACGGCATCTTTAAGCCACATATTGGGCTATGTGTTTCCTGCCCCTCTCCACAGGCACTGTTACTAAGCTGTTTAGTGGAGCTGGAGGCGTGGCTCAGTGGCAGTGATTAACTATTATGCCACTTTCAGGTTGGGAAACTGAGGCTTAAAAAAAGTGAGTTACTTGCCCAATGTCACACAGCTATTGAGAGGCAATAGAACTCAAGTGCACACAGACATGAACACTTAACCAAAGCGGTCAACTCTAGAATGTGACCACTCTACATCGTCAACTAATTTTCTTTAAAGAAATGAACTGGCATGTCCACTGGAGTGAGAAATGGCAAAAACCGAACATCAACATCAACCACAAAAGAAATGGAACCAAAGTACTGAGTTGGCCAGGAAGCCGATGGCAGTCTTGGGGAGGCCATCTGAGAGACAAGACACAGTGCTTTGGAACTCTGGTGTTTAGGAACAGTACAATGGGGTGTCCAATGAGACTTCCTATTGCCCAGAACTGATGACAGGTCACAAAGTATTGGACGAAGAGGGGACAAGCAACCAACCATATTCTAACCATCACCAGAAGTGAACGAGTGAGGACCTCCATGCCAGTCAGCAACCGCTCAGAGGCAGAGAAATGGCTCCACCACCCATACTGTCTCTAGTCCAGGGCCTCAGTAGCCACACATCACTCCCTGGCATTCACATTTCCATGCATTCTTTCAGTTTTCTATAAAAAGAACCCATACTACCTTGTGAGCCTTTTCTGTCATGGAATATTCTAGAAGTTCAAATGGCAGCCTTTAGCCACGAATGACCAGGTAGGGAAACAGAGAAGCTTTTTTGCTTTACAGAAATCATCACCTTACATTTTCACCTAATTTCCCCCCCATGATCTGATATGTCACCTCAGACATTTGGAGAAAATCCTCAAATTAATCAGAGTAGGGTTGGCTAAACTGCAATTAGAAGAGCCTCTTGTGGTGATTTGGATAGGTATGGCCCCCACAGGCTTATATGTTTGAATGCTTGGTTATAGGGAGTGACACTATTAGGAGGTGTGGCCTTGTTGGAGAAGGTATGACCTTGTTGGAGGAAGTGTGTCACTGTGGAGGTGGGCTTTGGGATCTCCTGTGCTCAAGCTATATTCAGTATGGCTGACAGTTCACTTCCTGTTGCTTCCTGGGATCAAGATGTAGAACTCTCAGCTCCTTCTCCAGCACCATGTCTACCTGCACACCACCATGTCCGACCATGTTGATAATGGACTGAACCTCTGAAACTATAAGCCAGCCCCAATTACATGTTTTCTTTTATAAGAGTTGCTGGGGTCATGGTGTCTCTTCACAGCAATAGAAACTCTAACTAAGGCACCCCTAAATCTCACTGACTTAAACCACAGTATCTTACAAACAGATTTCTCCCTCAGACCCATGAGAGATGGCTTTCTTTACTGGGGACCCTCTTCCATGCAGTGACGACAGTATTGAAACTCCACAGTGTCTGAACATGGCTTCCAAACACTGTGAAAAGAAAACTGGATAAGGCTTTTAGTCACCCTGACTTGGAAGCTGGTTGTATCTATGCAAACCGTTGGTCAGAACTTATGCATTTGCAATGGATCTTCCAAAGATGCTGGGAACTGCCAGGAAGCATGAACATACTTTGTACCCCCAGTTGCCTGGGTCCCAACCATGGCTCTCTCAAGCTCACAGAAGTGCTTCTTCCATGAAGACTTACCCAGAAGTTCATGACTCTTCCAATAAGAATGAATTACTCTCCCTGTTTATGATTTCACAGTGTATTGATGTAAACTCTAGGGCAGTAGTTCTCAACCTGTGGATCGTGACCCTTAGGGATTTGAATACCTTTCACAGGGCCACATAGCAGATGTCCTTCATATCAGATATTTAATTACAATTCACAACAGTAGCAAAATTACAGTTATAAAGTAGCAACAAAGATAATGTTATGGTTTGGGGGAGTTACCACAACATGAGGAACTGTATTAAAGGGTCGCAGCATTAGGAAGGTTGAGAACCACTGCTCTAGAGTTTCCAGAATGCCATGTAATTTTGCTCTCCTATTATCATGTGAGCCCCATGAAAGGAAAAAAAATAAAGCTTTTTTGCTCTCTAGCCCCCATAACATTACCAGGGAAGTGGGTTGGATTTAATGCATTTTAAGTGAATAAATGGTATTTTGCAGGTAACTTTGACCTAGTAACTTTTCCATTCTACCTAATGATGGGGGAACACAGTGGACACTTCCAAAAAGCCACCTTTGACCATTTGATGTGGGAATGCTCCCCTGATACATTTCTCATTCTGGGAACAGCAAGAAAGCCAAGCCAGGGAAACAGCAGATAACAGTAAGCCCCAGGACGAGAAGCCTCGCATCAGTACAGCAGGCTTTGGATGCCAAAGCCAGGTCAGGAATAAGCGCTGCACCTCCGGGCATCAGCCCACTCTCCAAGCTGGCTGTCCTTCCCTCCATCACCACCAAGCACACAACATGCCCAGTTCCAGGCCCTTAGGGCAGCTGGCATCTCCAAGACCACAGTCCAAAACTTCCTAAGAAGAGCTGAGCTGAGCTGATCCCCAAATGGCAAGGATGAATGAAGAGAAAGAAGCTTTCTCAGTTCAGGGGCCTCTGAGAAGAGGAGAATTTTAAGCTTCCTAAAATTCACCACTCTTGCCATATGCTGTGACTTTTCCATTCATACCAGCAACTGTGGGAACTTCAGCTTCTGAATATAACATCAGGAAATTAACCGAGAGTTTATAAATAAGTTCTGACTCAGAGCAGCCTTTGTGAGCGTGCCTCCTGGAAACATCAGCTCCCACCAAGCCCTCACTCTGGATGGTCCCTCTCAAGGAGGTCCTCACTGCCTTCCTGGGACTTGGTTGCCTCTGACTTTGCCAGCTCTCTGTTGTCAAACCAAGTACTCTCCAGGACTCCCAGCTTGTGCCAAAACCCCAAACCGACTGTGGTAGGACAAGGACAAAGAGCAGTTAAGGCCCAGTGGTTTCTTTACTTTCACTTCCTGTTACTGTCATAAAATACTCTGACAAAAGCCAGGGGAGAGAGGTCTATTTTAGATCACAATTCTGTCATTGCTAGGAAGTCAAGGTGGCAGGAACTCCATCACATCCACGGTCAAGAGCAGAGGAAATGAATGCAGCAGGTGCTCAGCTGGCTGTCTCGCTCTTCTGCAGCTCAGGATCCCTGGCCTAGGGGATGACCCCGTCCTCAGTGAGCAAGTCTTCCCATCTCAGTTATCACAGTCTCGACAGTGCCCCACAGACTTGCCCACAAGTCAACCTGATCTAGACAATTCCTCACTGAGGCTCTCTTCTCAGTTCATTCTAGGTTGTGTCAAGTTGGAAATAAAAAACTAATCATCTTGGCGTGTTCTAGGCTCTTTCCATGCAGGGCCATTGTCCTGGGCATGTGGTTTTTTGATTATATAAGTAATTTGAATCACCCAGAATTAGTATGGCAGTGATATTCTTGCAGCTCACCTTACCCGGATCCTGCAGAACATGTACCACAGTCTCCAGGAGGAATAATTTTCCTGTCACAATACTGTCCTGAACCTGACCCCAGACCATCCCAAAAGTTCTAACCTTGCAGCTTCTCTGGATATCTGGTCAATCTTACCTCAGGCTAAGATGGCCAGAGCCATCCCTGAAGGGCAATAGAAGGATCACGGCCTGCTGCAGACCCAGAGCATTTACCTAGATGGCATGATTGTTAAGGTAAGGTCATATAACTTTTAGAATCCAGCGCAAAATAAAAAGGTAGGAATTGCCCAAAAGTGAGTTAAAATCCCAAGGCAGGGATGGGGCTCTGTGTGACTTGCCCTGAAGCTGGCCTTCAGTATGGTCTGCTTTGATTGGTCCTAAGCACTAAAGGGGGATTCAGAAAATTTCAGGGAAAGTACCTCAAAGTACAGGTCCTCTCAATATGGGACCAGGGCAGAAGTCACATTTACTTGGGTCCAAGTGAAGTACTAGGTGAGAATACAAAGCAACTTGTTCATCCTCAAATCTCCAAACATCAAGGAATTCACGATAGAAACATCCTGGCTCAGTAGGGGGTTGGAGAGAGTTCAGTAGTTAAAAGCACTTACTGCTCTTCCAGAGGACCTAAGATGGATTTCCAACAATCACACTGGGCAGCTCACAACCAAATGTAACTATCACCAGAGAAATCTGATATCCTCTTCTGGCCTCCAAAGGCACTGCGTTCATGTGCACAAACCCCTACTAAGACACACATATGCACATATAAATAAAAATAAATGTTTGTTTTAAGAAAAATGACTAAGTACTTTATGAGGCACTTGCCCAGGACAATATTACAATGGCCACCAAAATTACATTTTTGAGAGACTTATAATAATACAGATTAAATTGTTGCAATATAAATTCAAGTGATCCAAATCAACCACTATTATGTAAGTATGAATGCATAGAAAAATTTAGTAATTTTAAATAGTAATGTGATTTTTAATTATTAATTTAATTTTAAAATGTATTTATTTTATTTCATGTGTATTTGTGAGTGCCTGCATCATGTATGTGTACCTTGTTTATGCCTGGTTTTCACAGAGGCCAAAGGAGGGTATTGGATCTCCTGGAACTGGAATTACAGGCAGTTGTAACGCAACATGTGGGTGCTGGGAACAAAACCCAGGTCTTCTGAGAAAGCAGCCTGTGCTCTTGACTGCCAAGCCATCTATCTCTCCAGCTGCAAACAGCAGTATAATTTTAACAGTGTGTAATCCTGTGTGGAAATATTAAAAGTGACATTTATTATCATTATTGTATTTTTTCTGTGACTCAAATTTTATTCAATGAAAATGTGAATTTTTTCAGCAAAACAGAATTTCAGAGGTTTTAGTGAAATACAGTGAGTTATAATTACACAAGGTACCTTAAAATGTCTTTTTTCTCATGAATTCTAGGAAATTTTTATTTGTAAGCTTTATAAGACATGTACTCTATGCTATTTAGTGTGTTTTTTAATTTCTAATCAATAGGGGGAAAAAGGTTAATGACCTTTATACAGCTGAAGCTAGCCACAAATTCACAACTGTCCTACCTTAGCCTCTCCAGGACTAGAATTACAGGGATGTATCACCATACCCAGATTCATAACCATGTTTCGAGTTCTTTATAAGCCAGTTTATAATGTGAACTTGTCCCCTTCTGTCCCTTGAACAGGCTTATGTCACTGCCGTACACATGAATCCTAATGCCACCAAACTCACTGAGAACCTGCAGGGCAGGTGTTGAGACCAAGAACAGCAGAGCAAAAAGTTACAAAGGCCAAGGTATGGAAAAACTACAGATTTCTCCCCTTACATTGAGCTCTACCTCTGCCCCTACTTGGGATATGAGTTCTCCAACCGGAGACTCCTGTGTCTGCCTGCTGGCTTCTCCAACCTCCATTAGATTTTCATAGTACAGACTCAGACATCTGCATCCCCTGATACACAATAGCTCAAAAGAGATACAAAAAAAAGTGACACAGGATCCTCTCGAAAGGTAACCAAATAACTGCCCTTGAGACTACTAACTTGGTAGATTTAACCAAGGGGAATTGCATAGGAGTGACTGACATAGAAGGCCATCAAGTGCTTTGGCTGCTCATGACTTATCTTTACCCAGACTCCATTAGTTTATCTGCAGGGAAGCCTAAGAAAAACGGAGGCCCACCTGGTTCAGTCAAGGACAGTGAGAACAAGAGGTCAGTTAGAGAAAGCCAGGGGATCCCTCAGGGATGCTTAGAAATCTCTGACTTGCTTTTGTTTTGTGGCTGTTTTCCTCGTGCTTGCTTTGGCTGCTAGAGAACTCAGAGACAAAGTCATAGTTCATCACTAATATGTGGACAATTTGCATCATTTCCCGTGTTCATTATCTTTGCATTTAGTCCAGTGGCATCTCCCTTTATTTTTCTTAGACCCACTTTCTTCACTACTTATTTTGTGTCCTATATGCTATGAACCATCTCTAGATGTTTTTGAGGCAAGAAAGCCGTCCTTGCTCAAATGCTACCTGGACAGTCAGTCACGTGGTACACCATTCGGCAGACAGAAGCTCCCCAGCCCTGTGCTCCTCCTGAGCAGGCCAGGAAGACAGGGAGTCATGGTGACATGAGGAGGAGAGGCTGGTGATCCACTTCTTCTGCTGAGGAGGACAGGAAACTTCAGACCCTTACCGGGACGGACCGGCCCACAGACACAAGTGTTTACTACTCTCCTCTCCTCTCCTCTCGTCAGACCCCAGTCATCAATACCCAGGACATCAGGCTGTGCTTACTCAGGCTAAAATCATTTAAAACTGCGCTTCTGGAAGCCCCTCCTTTCCTTAAACTAACCAGGACCCCGTATAAACCCACCTTACAATTTTATAACTCTGTTATAAACTATATCTCTGGGCAATGTTAGAAAGTAGGCGGAGGGCTCTTAGGCACCTCTATAGATATGACCTAAGGGTCCCCAAAGTCCCATTGCTAACCCATTGCTAAAATCGACCAAGTTGTTACTCTTCTTCGAAAAGCCCACAGCCCTCCTATCCCCTCCTCTCCCTTCCCTTCCCTTCCCTTCCCTTGCAGAGTACCTTCACTCTGCTTTGAATAAATCCAACTTTGCTCTCTATTTAGCTCGTTCTGAAGTTGATTTCCTCACCAAAGCTTCAAAGCCTGATTTTGCTTAGGTGAATGTTTCTGAAAAGAGCCCTTCCTCAGGCAAGTGCCAGCATGGAGCAGAGTTGTGTCCCACGCCAGTAACATTCCTGTGTGACACCTGGCACGAAATAAGCTGTTTAAAATGTTTTGCTGGATGAATGAGTGAATCCAAGAATGCTTTTGAGTGGTTAAAAGTGAGCAGAAGCACGCATACTCTGCATTTGCTCACGTGACAGTTTCCTGTGAAATATTTTGATAATTGGTTATCATTAGGCAGCAATATAAAATGAGATGCAATTTTAGCATCAGTTTTCAGTGCTACCCACAAAGCCTTGCTCTGCAGAATGACTGGTTGAGAAGACATCTCGTGCTCTTTATTCACCACGAATGTCAACACAGCTCCATCAGGAAGGTCCCGTTAACTGCTGTCAACTGAAAACGCTTTCCTTCAAGCTACAAACATCTCTAAGCAAAATGCTTTAACATTTGAGTTAACGTAAAACAAGCGGTTTTTATTTGAAGACGATGTCTCATGTAGCCTAGCCTGGCCCCAAAATCCCTGTGTTGCCTTGAACTTTTAATCCTCCTGCTTCTGCCTTCCAAGTTCTGAAATTATAGAAATGAGCTACCATGTCTGGTATATGCAGTACTGGAGATCAAACCCATGCATTCTAGACAAACATTATAATTAACTGAATTATATATTTAACTCAAAATAAGCCATATTTTCTCTATGCGGAAACTTTCCTAGGGAATCTTAGAACCAAAGCCATGAGTGGCCATGACCCTAGTGACCATAACCTGAGCGGCTATGACCCTGGGTGACTATAACCCTGAGTGACCATGACCCTGTGTGACTATAACCTTGAGTGACCACGACCCTGAGTGACCGACCAATCATGAGAGCATTACTTTATTGATCTGAAGTCTTCTAAACTGCACAGAGATTTCTGCAGTCTCAATGCAGTAACGATGGGTGATATTTTGGATTTGGGGTAATACTTTTCGACTTCCTAGATTTTTAACCATATGTAATCTAATAATACAAAAATGATTGCCATTGTATAAATGCTCATTGTGGGAAAAAAACATGGAACTCAGGACTCAGTCCACCTACTGCTGAGAATAGATTACAGGACCTCATGAAGGGCTAATAGACAATGACTGACAGAAAGCATAGGAGGAAAGAAAGATCCAGAAAGGAGATCTGGTGGGTGTGAGGTAGCAAGCTCCGTTAGTCAGAGAGACAAGAGACTTCAGAAAGAACTGGAGTGAACACCCAGGAAAGCTGTGCTACTTCTGGGGGAGCAAAAGAAATGCTTAAGTGTGACAACCAAGCAGTTTGTGGAGCATTGTTCAGTATAATTCCTTCCATGAAATCTGCAGTAAAAATGTGCGAGACATCTCTATGTAGAAAATGAGCCAGCAAGGTGCCTCAGTGGGGTGTAGCACTTCTCACCAAGCCTGGTGTCCTGAGTTCCACCCCAGGGCCCATGTAGTAGGAGGAGAGAATCAACTCCCAAAGTTGTTCTCTGACCTCCACATGCACACTGGGGCATTCACACACACACACACACACACACACACTAAACAAAAACAAACTTTGGGCTGGAGAGATGGCTCAGTGTTAGGACTATACACTGCTCTTGCAGAGGACCCAAATTCAGTTCTAGAACCCACGTGAAGAGGCTCACAACTGCCTTTAACTACAGCTCCAGGGCATTTGATACTCCCTCTAGCCTCCTCAGACACCCACACACAGATATACACATGTAAGTAAATAAGATATATATCTTTTAAAAAAAAAAGAAAGAAAGAAAGCTGGGCAGTGGTGGAGCACTCTTTTAATCCCAGAACTCAGGAGGCAGAGCCAGGAGGATCTCTGTGAGTTCGAGGCCAGCCTGGTCTACAGAGCGAGATCCAGGACAAGCACCAAAACTACACAGAGAAACCCTGTCTCAAAAAAAGAAAAGAAAAGAAAAGAAAACAACAACAACAAAAAGAAACACACATGGAATGTGTATGAGGAACATGAATGTAAAAGCACAGCCAGGCTATACAACTTGATTACTTTCATGTCTTTTGGAAGAGTTCTGATGACTCTAGGTCAGGTGAGCAAACTCTTCCTCCTAGACTGATCTGGCCTCCTCAACTGCAAGTTCTATGGAATACCCTATGTGGTAGCTCACTGTGGCCATGCTGCAACACTGGGGGCGGGCAGAGGGACAGGCTGCAGAACCACAAAGCCTGTGATGTTCACCATGGTCCCCTAGACAGAGCTTGCCATGCCTGCTCTCAATTCCTAGAAAAATGTGATCATGGAAAGGAGAAAACACTAGTTACCAATCAGTACCAAGGGATTGAGACACTTGGACTCAGCAAACCCTAGTTCATGGTAAGTTCACTGTTCTCTCAGCCACATTTCCCAACTAAACAGTGGATTAACAACACTTCGCAGAGTTGTCAAGCATAAAAACTACTCACTCACTCCCTCCCTCCCTCCCTTCCTTCCTTCCTTCCTTCCTTCCTTCCTTCCTTCCTTCCTTCCTCCCTCCCTTCCTCCCTCCCTTCCTCCGTCCCTCCCTCCCTCCCTTCCTTCTGGTGGTTCTTTTAGATAGATCCTCACTCTCCATCCCAGGCTGGTCTGAGTACACATCTCAGCCTCCAGCATGCTGAGGTTACAGGAGTGTTCCAACACATCTGTGGAAACAATTCATTAATGTATGTTTTGTAATCTTTAAACACAGAGAAATATCAGATATTCAGATAATGGCTCAAAATGGTGACTTTATAAATAATAGATGCTATCAAATCTCCCCCCATCTATAGCTACACCCACATCTGTATCATCTGTATCTATATAGATATAAATCCTTCTATATTCCATCAGCACTCATGGGCTTGGTTGCAGAACCCCTGGCAAATGCCATGTGCTTATGAAGGCTTAAGTCCATTGTAGTGGGTGGGATAGTTGCATATATTTTAAACCATCTCTAGACTATTTATAATATCTAATGCCATGTTCATGCTATGGAAATAAATGCTTTGTTTAAGGAATAATGTCAAGAAAATGTCTGCATATATTCAGTAGAGATAAATTATTTCTTAAACATTTTATACATCAGCATCAGTATTGATATAGCTGTCCCCTTGTCTCCTACAACAGTGTTTCTTGCTAGGAACAATCTGAATACGGTGTTCTCAAAGATTATAAAGGGTGCTTTGGGTTGCTATGAGACTTACTACTATAACTCTCTTTATCTTCAAAATTCTGAGTAAGAGTTTTATGTGAAGTTTCCCTGTGTAGATACTCTCTTGAGCTGCATAGGAGAGAAATGATGTTTTTCTCACATATAAACATTTTACCAGCTGGAAAAAGAAATGTGACCAACCTGTTAAGTTAGCTCAGCAGGTAAAGGCACTTACCACCAAGCCTAATGACCTGGCTTTGATCCCTGGAACCTATATGGTGTAAGGTGAGAACCAACTCCCTCAAGTTGTCCATTGACGTTGCCACATGTGCATGTGCAAGTGTGGACACACATACACACACACATGCACATTTTTAATGAGGAAAGGCAATACAACTACTGTAAAGAAATTTTACGTGCAGGCAACGGAAGTGAAGTCATCACTAGACTTCCCATGAGATCAAAAGCATGTCAGTCTCTCAATGAACAAAGGATGATCATAACATCCTTCATATTTCTTAACTTCGGAGCTTAAGTTATGATGGAATGAGAGAAACAATCTGCTGGAGGCATTTGAAGGTAAACTCATAAATGATTTTAGGACAGCAAAATATATGTCAGCATAACCACACCCACACTCATGTAAGCTTCAGAAATGCAGCTCACTGGACCCCTTGGAGTCTGCCTCCAATTCTATCATGAAACACTTTTTCTTTTACATCCACAAAGTCTTTAACATGCCCCTGTAAAATATGATGGGTCATATGAACAAGTGAACACGTGATTCATCCACCTTCCTCTGGATGACATTTAAGGGTCTATTCACTAAGGTTGTAGGATAGCTAAAACAGGTAATTATAAATGCCCACATAAACATCGGCCTTCCCTATTGCCCATGTACTCCTGAAAGCTACGACAGTCTCCTTGTTGATTTCACTGATGAAACATATTTCAATAAGCTTCATCCAAGCAGGGGTTAAGCATTATGCATTGCACAACGTTAAGTGAAATCAGACAGTGTTATCTCACTGTGAATGTCCAAGGGCCAGCCGTCTGATAGTCATCATTGACAACTGCCATGCTTTGGTTTTTGGACTTAGAAAAAAAGAGTAAGATACATTTATGGATTTGCCCTGAATATTTTGATGAATTTCCCTTTAAATCATAGTCCAGGAATATTTAGCTGATCTAAGGCATTAGAGATTTTTTTCAAAGCACAATAAATTTGTGATTTACCTACATTTATAATTATCAGTACTGATTCACAATTCCTAATTATCTCAAAATTATCTTTTCTTGGAACATTCAAATGGAGAGAAGGAAAAATCAATGGTTTAAACCTCCCCAATCATCTTTTAGAGCGACGAACAGGGCTCATACACGGCTGCCCATCAGAATGATCTGAGAACGGTCGCAGCCTCAGATCCCTGAATCTGCTCTAACCAACCAAACCCAACGCTTACAGGTCAGCTGCACAGTCAGCACAGTACCAGTTGGAGAGCTATCAACCACCACTAAAGGGCACACCTTGGCTCTGAAGAACTGACACTGCTGTTAAAAAAAAAAAAAGCACTAATGAAATAAAATTAAATAAATAGAGAAAGGAAAATACATAAACATATTAAAAACATAAAAGATATAAGTAAAAGAGGCCAACCTACACTCTTGGACAGGATGGTTTACCATGTAAAGATTCAATTCCCTACAACTGCAATTCTAAGCTTTATTCTAAAACTTACAGCCTTAAATGCTCTTAAATAGTTAAGTGTGATGACTAGTTTTATGTCAACTTGACACAAGCTAGAGTCATTTTGGAAGAGGGAACCTCAATTGGGAGAATGCCTCCACCGGATTGGCCTGTAGAAAATCCTGTAGAGCATTTCCTTAATTAGTGATTGATATAGGAGGATCCATCTCATCACGGGTGGTGCCACCCCTGGGCAAGTGGTCCTGGAGTGTATAAGAAAGCAAGCTGATGGGCTAGAGAAATGGCTCAATGGCTAAGGACATTTTTTGCTGTTGCAGAAGGCTTGGCTTCCATTCCCAGCACTCACATGCTTGCTCATGACCATAATAACAGATTCTAGGGAGAGGCCATTGGTGAAGGTGTAGCCCAGTTGCAGAGGCTCTGGCATTTTGAAGATGCCAGTACCATGAGATGACTGCCAAAGACAGTGGAAGGTGTGGAGTGGAGCTAGCCTGGGACACGCTGTGTGTGCTGGAAATGGCAGAACCAGAGAAGTGGAGCTGTTGCGGAATCCTCTGGAGCCCGGAAGATCATGAGTCCCAGAAGTCTGACACTGACTCCACATAGTCGACTTTGGGTTTGCTTTGATCTGATTGTTACTGTGCCTCAGTTATGTCTTCCTGGAGTAAAAAAAAGTATTATGTAACTTATTATTT
Source organism: Peromyscus leucopus (assembly GCF_004664715.2). Lineage (NCBI taxonomy): Eukaryota > Metazoa > Chordata > Mammalia > Rodentia > Cricetidae > Peromyscus > Peromyscus leucopus. Next base: position 71,570,290 of record NC_051084.1, read on the forward strand.
TAATTTATAAGGAACTTTAGATTTTTAGAGAGCCTTTGGAATTTGGGGGAGATTTTGAAATTTTAGAGAGAACTTGGGTATTTTATTGAAACTTTGAACTTCAAAAACTGCAGAGTTGTGAGATAAAATCAACCCTTTCTTCCTCAAGTTGCTCTTGGTCATGCTGTTTGTCACAACGATAGGAAGCAAACTAGGACACACATAAAAGACGTTCAGACTAACGGATAATGGGACAAAGGCAAATTACAACTATGAAATGTCACTGCGCATCATACAATTGGCTAAAACCAATAGGGAGCAGGACAGTGATAAGAGCTAGCCACATGTGGCTGTGATGAGTCCCTATGCAGGCTGATGTAGTAGGGAACCATGCAGCGGTGTAACTAGACAGAAGTTCCCAGAAAAAAAGCCATATCTACATCGAAGATTCTGCCAGATCAATAGATTGATTTGAGTTGGTGCCACGGACTGGGGTAAATTGGAATGTTAGAGTACTAATTATCATGGGCTGTCCTTAATCTCTTAATAGCCATCATTGCCCACCTCTGTCTCTTACCCAACAACCTTTTGAGGGTCAGGTATTGAAACATTTGGGATGTGTTATTTTAACAGACCAGTAGTTTCTACCTGCCTCAAAACTAAGACTGTCATCCAACAGGATCCGAAGTTGTAGCTCGTATTTCTCCATTGTGCTGTAACCAACCTGAGTTTCCTACTAGTGTATTTGGTGATGCCTTGATTTATGATATCTTTTTGTTCTGTGACAATGGTATCTCATGTAATTATTTCCACAATGTAGCATGCCCTTGAGAACAACCTGAATTGGTATTTCTAGGCTGCGATCACTCCCATTTGGCTCAGAATAAACTGGCTCTTATTTCCTAGAAGTAAGAGTTGTATTTTGTGTGGAAACCATATGATCTAGAATTGCCAGCTTCTAGGGTTGCTACAGAAAAGTTTTCACAAAGGTCAGGAACGATGTATACATGTAAATAGTCAAGACAGTGGGACTGTGATCTTACGCTGAAGTCCTGGGGGAGAGGAAATTGAGATTAAAGACAAACACACTTCCCACCCCTTCCCTTCTACTACCAGACTATTCGCTCTTAAAATCAGTATGTTTAGAACAAACTTAGGAGTCTGAAGCTTGAAAACAATCTCCAAAGAAAAGCTACAAAAGGTTTCTACTATACACCAACCAAAGGAATGACACTTTCAGCTACAGAACTCTGCTAGGCACAGAAAAAGTGGAAACCTACATGGGAAAATCCATGACTCTTTATTCTTCCAACATAGAGGATTTTTTGTATTCCATTTTTCTCTTCCTGGACTTAATTTTTTTTTAAATTAACCTCCATATCAGTTTGGATCTGACCTGAAGGCCTCCTTCTTCAGGACTAGCTCCCATTTCTATCTGAAGGAGTTATGCAAAGTGTGCAAAGAGAAAAGCAATCAATAGTTCTATCCGTAGGTAACATCTACTAACTACAACACAAGCACAGCAAGCTATTTGGAAAGGTGACATAGTGGCACTTATATTTGGGGGTAACCAACAGCACCCAGTTGGACTTAATGCCTGTTCAATTGCAAGGAATTCATGCCTCTAACTGTAAACTTTGCCAACTGCCCATGGCTGGTGAGACCAAGGAACCTAGAGGAGATCATAGTCCCACTCTCCTAAACCAATATAGTTTCTAACTACATTCTACATGCTTATTCTTGGGCCCACAGACAAGTGATGCTCTCACCCTCCTCAGAGATGCTTCTTTCTGCAGTGGATGGAGACCACAGCTCATCAAATGCAGAGAACAACCGACCCTGTACAGCGACTACAACCCCTACACCTCAGGCTTGGGAACAACGTGGAAGAGCGGCCAGAAAAATTCTGAGAGCCAGACGACCAGGACAGGGGACGGATCTGGGAGGAGATGTGTGTGGGGTGGAGGGTGATAAAGATAGATTATATGAAATCTTCAAAAAGCTAATAAAAATATTTTGTTATTAAAAAAAAAAAAGTCCTCCAAGCCCAAAGTGGGATAGGGACACATGAATTTCCCTGGGAAGGAGAAATAGAAGAGATCTCCTGGGTAAACTGGGAGTAGGGGTGGGAAGGTAGGGGGATGGAAACTTGAGGGAGTGAGTTGGGAGGGCTGAGTGCTAGGGCAGACTGGGGGCGGGGCAGAGGGGGAGAGTATAACAAACTATATATTTTGATAAGGGGGACAATTTTAGGGTCAGACAGAAACCTGGTGCCAGGGAAACTCCTAGAAATCCACAAGGATGATCTCAGCTAAGACTCCTAGCTTCAATGGATAGGTAGCCTGAACTGGCCTCTTTTTAATCAGATTGGTGACTACCCAGATTGTCATCAGAGAGCCTTCACCCAGTAACTGATGGAAGCATATGCAGAGATCCACAGCCGTGCACTGGGCCAGTCTCAGGGAATCCTGTTGAAGAGAGGAAGGAAGTATTGTAAGAGCCAAGGGAGTTAAGGTTAGCACAAGGGAGCCCACAGAAACAACTAACCAGGTCTCAGTGTGGTGATATTTTATTTGTGCTCTAATAAATAAAGCTTGTCTGGAGATCAGAGGAAAAAGCCAGCCATTATAAGTAAACACAAAAGTCAGGCAATGGTAGCACACACCTTTAATCCTGGCACTTCGCAGGCAGGGATCTGTCTGGATCTATGTGAGTTCAAGCCCACACTGGGAACAGAGCCAGGCGTGGTGGTACATGCCTTAAATTCCAACACTAGTTAACTATGGAGGTCTGGAGGTCTGTACAGACAGACAGGAAGTGACAGAGCTGGACAGAGAGAGCAAATCAGATGGCAGAACATCAAGGCATATAGGCGTGGGTAGACAGGAAGTATCTCGCTTTTGGTAGCTGTGGAGTTGGTGAGGTGAGGTTAGCATGTGGCTGTTCCTATTCCTCTGATTTCTCTCAGGTTTTCACCCCTATATCTGGCTCCATGTTTTCTGTTAATAAGACCATTTAGAAATTTGTCTACACATAGGATCTCACTGACACAGGACCAACCTAGATCCTCTACATAGTGTGACAGCTGTGTAGCTTGATCTGCTTGTGGGACTCTTAGTGGTGGGAGCAGGGCCTGTCCCTAATGCTTGAACTGGCTTTGGGGAACCTATTCCTCATACTGAATTGCCTTGTCCAGCCTTAATACGTGGGAAGGAGCTTAGTCCTACCTCAACTTGATATGTCATGCTTTGTTGACACCCATGGGAGGCCTGCCACTTTCTGAAAAGAAACAGAGGAGGAGTGGATGGGGGTGGGGGGGTGGGAGGAGGGAATGAGAGGAGAGGAGGGAGGGGAAACTTTGGCCATTATGTAAAATAAATGAATAAATTTAATTAATAATCTTTTTAAAAAAATGTCCTCCAGAAAACTGGGGCCAGGTTCAATTCTCCTCAGAAAATGATCCAGCAAACCTGTCTCACAGGCAAATGAACAAATGCTTATGTTCTAGCCTCTGCCTCCTAACTTTCTGTAGATGTAACTTTTTGTAGGATGGCCACGGGGAATGGTTGAGGAGGAAATCAGACCTCCCATACTTTTTGCCAAATTATAAATAAGTTATCTTTTATTATTTGTTGTACATAAGAGCAGAGGCATCAAGTTTATAGACCTAGGCAACATCGGTTGGACAGCAGGAAACTGAAAATAAAACACTGTGTAACCACAGGAGACGCCCAGGTTCAATGTGGAATATCATGCGGCACCTAAAAGACACTAAAACCCAATGTTGCACAGCATAGTGATACAGGGCCATAATTCTAGAGCTTCAGAGACTGCAGCAAGAGGATTTCAAGTCTGAGGGCAGCTTGGGCTACACAGCAAGACTCTCTCCTAAAATAAATGTAAGCAAGTATGTAAAACATTGATAAAAATTGAAGGCACAGTATCAAGCAGAAAAAGAAATATAAAAAGAGGTCTACATGTGTGGATATAAAATGCATGTTCAAAAAAGCCATGATGTGAGTTGAGAGTAATTGAGATTTCTCACATCATGGTGAGTTTAATGTAGCGTCTTAGCAATCTATGGCTGTGAAGAGACACAATGACCATAGTCACTCTTGTAAAGGAAAACAGTTGGTGCTGGCTGACAGTTCAGAGGTTTAGTTCATTATCATCATGGCAGGAAGCATGGTGACATGCAGACAGACGAGTACTGGAGACGGAGTCATGAGTTCTACATCTGAATCAGCAGGTAGAGAGACACTGGGCTTGGCTTGGTCTCATGAAATCTCAAAGCCCACCTCCACAGTGGCACACTTCTTCCAACAATGCCAGGCTTACTCCAACAAGGTCACACCTCCTAATAGTGCCGATCCTTATGGGTCTCTAGGGACCATTTTCATCCAAACCACTACACACAGGAAGCTAGAGTGCTATGGAGGTTTATCACCTGGCCCTGGAATTTTCTGTTTAGTGCCCCATTGCTTCGAGGACTAGCATCATATAGCACCTTTCTAGTTTTCTTTCATAAATTTTACTTGGTTTACAAGATGGTAGTTTTTCATATGGCTTTTTTATACTCCCTTTATTTTGAAGTATAATTTCAGTTTCATGGCAGGGGGAGAGCAGCCTGATCTTTCTCTTCCTTTCATTATGTGACCTTATCACACTTTGTCCCCTCACACACACTGTGCTAGGAGTCTCACTAAGGTTCTCAAGAATGTTAAGTACTTGCTCTACATTAAACATACCCAGTTCCTACTAATGAGGAAGGTTCCTTCCTGGTGACTAATTTTCACAGTCCTGGAAGGTGCTATGCAGTCTACTGGGGAAGAATTTGCCTCAACGGGTTAACTCACTGTAAACACTTCAAACTACAGTACCAACCTGACAGGCAAGATATGTCTGCCAGTGCGATACTGGGATGATTGTTACAGGTGATTACCAGCAGCCTTGCTTCTTTGAAGGGAATCATACCTGATGTCATAAATCTAGTTGGAAGCCCCTGCTTGGGGAGGTTGTAGGTGCTAGAAGGAAACTTACTGCTGCTGCCTAACCAAATTTACCTAGCTTTAAATTGCTTCCTAAATAATTATGTTTATACCCATAGACAAATGCTACTCTTAGCCTTAACCAAAAAAAAAGCTTCTCTTTGCGTTGAACAGTTCTGAATGAAGAAACTTGTGGCTGCCCAAAACACTAAGGATGAGTGATGGCTGAGGACTCAGTCCTAAACAAGACACTTTTGCATGCCCCTCTAAGGCTCAGAGAAGAGGGGACAGATAGAATTTAAGAGCCAAAAGATACATAGAAATTCTACAAAGTGCCATCTTCTAAGCAGACATAGCCATTGTGATCACAAATTTATGGTAGCCCATCCCAAACTGTCTGGAGGCGGTAAGAGAGAGTGTAGGTGGGGTGGGGGATAATCAGAACGTACCAAGTTCCATATCCAAGGGAGAGTGGAAAGAAGAGAGAGAGGAAGAGCAGAGAGAGAGAGAGAAAGAGAGAGAGAGAGAGAGAGAGAGAGAGAGAGAGAGAGAGAGAGAGATTCTAAACATCAGCGGTCCTCTGCCTCCAATTGCTGTTCATTTCAAGTAACAGCAAGTAAATATTAGCTTCAGCAAGCTTTCAGAGGTGTGAAACCACCAGTTCCCTCAATCCCTTCTCCTCCAGGCTGGATTCCCTAACGGCCCGGGGAGGGAGTCTCCTCAAATATTTTTGCCCAGGGGCCTTAGAGCTACATCCCTATCTTTCATCCCTCAGTTTGTCTATGAATAAATATATACATTATTCTTGTTCTTTTAATTCTGTAACCTCTTCAGAGCAGTTAAAAATTATGTTAAAAACTCATTAACTTTGACGAGATATTGATGATGCCAGCGGTTAATTACGAGCCAGCTGGTGTTATGGCAAGAATTAAAAAGTTAGACATTGGAAGTTTGTTTTTAAAATAAAATAAAAGCCACACAGGGTTCTCTGGGGGTCAAAAAAGAGACCTGGGGACCCCCCACACCACACTGTTTCTTATTCCTTTCCTGTTTGGGCATCTTCCAGGTTCTCCCTCATTGAGAAAATACAAAGCAAAGGCTATAAATCCCATGCTTCATGGTGTTAATTGACTGCGAGCTGGGGTCAGAAAGACGGTTCTCCCCACGGAGGACTCCACCACAGTGTAGAGGGTAGAAAGGGTCTCAGATGCCTACAGGGCACTGGATACTGGTCACTGTCAAGTACCAAATGGAAAATGTAGTATGCCTTCTGCTTCTGTCCGCAGGAAGGCCCAGCAGTGTGGAACACTCCCCTCTCCTCCAGCCCCTCCCCCCCTTCACCTTCCCAAGGTGAGAATGATTCTACAAGCCTGTAATCTAATAAGGTCTTTTTCTGGTCAAAGGCAGTATGTTTTCTAAATGAGAAAACAGACTGTGAGGCAGTCATATGAGATGAAAAAGAGGAGGAAGAGGAGGGAGAGGGAGGAGGAAGAAGGGCCCTTGCTAAAACCCCACAAAAGTGTCTTTTCTAAAACTCTGCAACTGCGGAGGATGCAGCTCGATGGTAGAGTACTCATGAGCGAGGCCCTACCTTCAATCCTCAGTACCAAAGTGAAAATTCTTCAACATATACATAAAAATAATATAAAGAGGCCTCAAGAGACAGTTCCGAGGTTAAGAGTGCTTATTGCTCTTGCACAGGAACTGAGTTGGGTTCCTACACCTTCATTAGAAAGCCTACAACTACTTGTAACTCCAGTTCTGGGGGCTCCAGCTCCCTCCTCTGGCCTCTGCAGGGACTCACACAAGTCTACATGCCAGCACACAGACACACACGCATTTACAGAAAGCCTCGCCTCTCGTCATCTGGGTTTAGGATCTATTTTACCTGCCTCTTCAGCGTCGTGTTCTTCACACCTTCCGGGGAACAGAGGAAGCAGAGAGACTGTTTTCAGGCCTGAAGCCAAACTTTGGAGGTTTGCTTCCCAGTTTCGCTACTTCGTTCTAACTTCAGTGAGTCCGTCAGGGCCCCAAGCTTCAACCTCTCACTAAAAGGAGAATATTTGTAGTGTATAGCACATAGAGTTGTATAGGAGTTGGTGCTTTGACCAGCAGTGCCCCTTATGACACTTATTACTTCCTGTTGATGCTTATTATTTTTTCTCCCATTGCCATGTGGTTAAACTGTGGCTACTAATAACAGTCTGCATGAACCAAAATATTCTGTGGAACTTGTAAACTGTGCAGAAAGACGTACATAGGTAGAGACATAAAACTGAGTTTTCTGAACTGTCATAACCCCACCCACCACCCACCCCTACCCCTGTCTGTGGCTTCCCCTTTCCAGGCCATGAATTGTGTGCACACTTCACAGTGGGTAGGGCCATCATCCACTTTCCTCATCTGTGAATCATCATTAATGTTTACTCTTTTTTGTATGAGGATCACAGTAACTGTCTTAGTCAATGATCTATTGCTGTGAAGAGACACCATGACCACAGCAACTCTTATAAAAGAAATTGGGGCTGGCTTACAGTTTCAGAGGTCCGTTATCATGATGGCAGGAAACATGGAAACATACAGGCAAACATGGTGTTGGAGAAGGAGCTGAGTTCTACATCTGGATCCTAGGAAGCAGGAAGAGAGACACTGGTCTTGGCATGGGCTTTTGATATCTCAAAGCCCACCCCCAGTGACACACTTCATCCAACAAAGCCACATCTCCTAATCCTTTTAAATAGTGACCTGGTAACCAAGAGACCAAGCATTCGAATATATGAATCTATGGGGTTACTCTTATTCAAATTATCACACTACCCCAGGTGACACTCTTCTTTCTGGTGATGCTCTTTATTTCTTCAGACCTGCTCTGAACTCCACACAGCATTATTCTGTTCCAGAAAATGACTTCCATCACTGATGTCCAACACAAAGAAGGTCTTCTCTTCTCCTGCAAATCAAAATATCCAACCCATCTGACAAACCATGGCTGCCCCCATTTCAGTGAAAGCAAATGTTCCACACTTGTCTCAGAACCTTGGCTCACCCACCACCTGCCTCATGAGGCTTCCTCCTCCTTTTGAAAAACTGAAGTGGGCTTAGAAATGCAGTGACTTGTGAACACTGATTTTTTTGGAACAACAGCAGCAGGGTGAATACCAGAACCAAAGATCATTTTGCTCCCTTGGGAGTGACAGAACTTACCTTATCTCTCTCCACCATCAATGGCTTTTACAATCCTTGAATAATTAAACACAGTGACCCACAATCTACTGAAATTCAGAAATAAAAACATCAAGTAGTTGATTGAATCACATCCTAAAAATTTCTCAGCTCCATTTTCTTGATTGATTTTTCTCTATTTTTGACTATATTTTTATTACAAGCATGTGTTAATCTTATAATCAGAAGAAAAGGGCTTTTTATAAAAAAAAACTCTACTAGCAAAACTAAAGGAAGTGGCAGACAGGCTCCTCCAAAGCCCCTCCTCGTAGTCTGGCTATCTTGGGGAGAGACTGCTCATAGCAGCCATGCCTGACGGTTTGTGTCATGGGCTGGATTTCGGAAGACTTACTTACAATGTAATCCTCCTGCCAAGCATCCGATATCACATTTTTAGCTTACTGTTTGGGGTCTCATGTTTTTGCATTCCAACTCTTGACTCATTGTGTGTGTATGCACACTTTGTTCCAGACTGTCTGTCAGAAGAACACGGTCTTTCTAAAGGAAGAGAAAACGTTTCTGGCAAATGCCAAGATTCCCTGAGGAATCACGTATGGTTGCTGCTTCTCTGTTACCGCTAGCTAATTGCTTAAGGACAAAGACTCAAGGACGAATGTGCCTCTGAGAAAAACTTTTGTGGTATGCACACTGCTTGTACCTTTTGAGTTATCATGAACTGCTTTTGCCAACTTTTGATCAAGGTGACAAATCTTGGCTCAGGAAAGAAATTTAGCGATGTGTCAGCCCCATCAATAAGCTGTAAGGGAAAGTAATTCATTTTTAATGGAAATTCTGTTTACAAAATAGACTAGGTATATAACCAAAGTCTAAGAGGAGATAACTCACTCTGGCAAATAGGCTGCATACCTAATAGAGGAAAATAAAAGTGAGGCAGAACACCGTGTACTTACAGAAATGAAGTGCACGCAACGTTTTATAGTCACTACAGCAGTAATTTCATATCACACAGAAACTTTCGTGTTCAGCTTTGATTTAGATTCAAGAAACAGAACAAAAAAAAGTTAAGAAAGATGGAGAAGGAATGGAGCCATAATATTAAGCAAAATTTTATGCTAGTTTTTCAAAAATCTTTAGACTATTCCAAGATCCTTTAAGTCCCTAGAATTTATTGGATTTCTGCCAGTTTCTAGCTTCTATCCACCCAACACACACCACTACTCATGCTCCTCAGTAAACGTGACATCACTCCCATTATAGATACAGTTAGAATATTTTCTAATTTCTCTTGTTTCTAGTCTATAATTTGCTTTTTGTTGTGGTCCTACAGGCAAATTGGGTAAGTGGCATTATTCTCCATTGGTAGATTTAAAAAAAAACAATGCAACCATCACAGAGTGAGAGTCCTTCGGTGGGAAGGAGAGAGGGGTTAGCAATTGAGAACTTTTTGCCGTCACAAAGGACCCAGGTTCAGTTCCTAAGACCCACATGAAGGGTCACAACCACCTTTAAGTTCAGTTCCAGGGGATCCAGTGGTCTTTTCTGGCCTCTGAGGACGCCTGCATCTATGTGGTACACATAAACTCACACAGGCTCATAAATATACATAAAAAAAAATCTCTATATATTTTTAAGAGTTCTTCTAGCAATTTAGGATGTCTTTATCCACAGGTACCTAAAGAAGGAAAAGATAGATAAGGCTACCATTTGGTTAAATGAACAGAAGGTCCTCAAAAAGGTATTCAGTTTCTATCAGAAACTCACAAAGGACATAAAAAGAGTCCTTGGAAAATACAGACAGAAGTCAAAGCCATATTCATCTACCCTAATGTTCAAGGCTGCAAGAGCCAAGAAGAGACACAAAATACCCACTGGCTGTGTTGAGACCACCAGAAATATGTGAAAACATTCTAAAGACATAAAGAATTACAAAAGCAGAAAGAAATCTAGGAAAGTCAGTAAGGAAGATGGAACCAAAAGGCAAATGTGTAGTGCTGAGAGAACACAGGAGTGGGCTTATGCTGCGCAGGGTCCTTCCTATACCAGCTCCTGACTCCTGGCACACAATTGATACTTGATCATTTTTTATGAAAGACTAAAGGCCTCTCCCTCAATGAGTCAAGGCCTTGTGGAGCAACAAATGTGATGGTAAATGATTCTGATAATAAAAGCCAATCATTTTTCAGCATTATACTCAGCCTAAGAACCTGATGTATATTAATTCATTAAATATTCATATAGGGTAGCTCCTATTAATAGCCTCAATGTATAGATAACGGAAGCACAAAATCACACAGATGGTGAGCTGCAAAATCACACAGAACACTGAATCTTGGCACTACTGCTGGCACTGGTACAGCTTAGTGTTGAGGTGGGAGGAGATGCTGTGTTAAATTATGTCTGCTCGTTTGCAGAACTGGCCACAATCATTCATTCCCGGTGTCTCCACACTCCACAGTTGACTCTGCAGTTCTTTTTTGAAAAGGCAGGATGTGTTTTCCCATCCCATGAATCCAGGCTGGCCTTATGACATGCTCTGGCTAGTGGAATGTAGGGAGAACCACAGGGTTTCTCAAAAGGCCTACCTTCTGTTCTCATTCTTAAGACCCTTCACTGTTGACTCTACATAGTACTTACTCAGTTATGTGGTCAGCAGTTTCTAAATCAGTCCTCAAAGTTCCCCGGTTTTCCATCAGGGTCTCCTCTAAGAGCACAGTCAAGGGTTAGTTGGAGGTGTTGCTTCACGGGAAGGTTCACCTTGCGAGCTTAGCATGACCAGCACAGTTCCTCACTGGCTGTGGGTCAAAGGCTGCCCTCCCCTTGGGTCTTCACCTCTGTAGGTGGTTTACATGAGAGTTGCCTCTACAAAGCAAGCATATGAAGAACAAGAAGCAGAAGAGCAGATGAAACAGAGGCCATGAGCTTTTTTAACCTAATGTTGTATTTGAAACTTCATCACCTTTGATCTTGTCTGTCTGTCTGTCTGTCTGTTTCAAGGCAAGGTCTTGTTATGTAGCCTAGGCTTGTCTCCATTCCGTTATCCTGACAACTTTCTAAGTGCTGGGGTTGAGGGTGGGTGTGCACCACCACACCTGGCCCTTTCGTCCCCTTCACTCTATTCTAGTCATTAGAAGCAGGTCACCAGGCAACTGCCCAGGCAGGATGGGAGGAAATAACAACAAGGCTTGTGAATATCAGGATTTGGAGAACACTTTAGAAGCACACAGCTTTGTGAGTTAATGCTGGAACATGACGAAAATATGAATTTCATAAACAGGGTCATATTTATTAAATCTTAAGAACTTAAGATTTGGTCTTAAGAACTCACTTTAGAATCTTGAAAGGAAGCAATTTTTAATCCATATCATATAGTGATCTTAATGTCCATAAAGGATAACAAAACTTGAAACCATAAATAAATATTAAAAGGCTAGGGGAAATCCTCAGGTGTGGCTCTGTAATGGAATATTAAGGGAGCATACGGTCCATGTGCAGCCAACTCCTAATGTTTCAGAATAACATCAAGAAAGACAACTTTAGCTCCCCACAAAATGCCCTTAGAGATACGCAAGATGCACCATTGGCCTAATCCGTTGTGGCATTTCTTATATGCTTATGCATAACACTATGTGGGAATGCAATAAAAATTTAAACAAGGTACTAGAGTTCAGCAAAACAAGAGGATGCAGATTTTGAAAAATAGAGATGTGTCATTCTACACAGTCTCTAAGACATTTGATGTGCCAGCGCTTTCCTGGTAGTTCTAGCCTCCAAAGCTCACCTAAACCATAAATCAAGAAAAAAAGTCTTCAACCCTCACAGAATTAGAGAGAAGAAAGCAGGGTTTTGTAGGTATTATTGTTAGAGAGATGAGAAAAAGATACAACTCTCTTTTATACCTACATTATGTTCAAGTGTTTAAAACAGCAAAGCCATCTATTTTGCCCTTGGGCAATGTCTAAGTAGATATTTTAGGCATACACTTGAGGCTTGGGAGGATTTGTTTCCCTCGAGTTTATAAAAAGAAAAATGAAGATGGGCATATTGCAGGCGTATGCTTTACAATACACACAGTAGGGCAAATAAAAGCATTGCTAATGCAGTAGCCCTTCATTAAAAGATAAACACCCCACAGTGAAAAGCATGAATTTAAGTTTTCACATAAGCAAAGGCATACATTTCGACATTGTAAGAGCAGTAGTTTCTGTCAATCAACCTGAATTCTCTTTAAGCCTTAAACATATAAGTCACATTGAGAGGGTTTGCATTTCACAAGTGGATTTATATATAAATACTTTTGCTGGCTCCAGTTCAACACAACAAAAGAAGTCAAACATTAGTCTGTATTTGTATTTCTCTGCTGAAGTGTTTTGACATAAACTGCACACAATCCTAGCTGAAAGCGGAAAGCTGACTGCTCCACACTCTTGCATTCTTTGTGACGGAAGTTTCTTTTAACTTGGAAAATTAGACAGCTTATGAGTGAGAAGTTTACTCAAACCCAAGAGGAGACATTTTAAAAGCAGTATGACATTATGTAAACCTCCGCCTTCACACATAATTCACTTTCTACCTGTCAGAATTCCTGTAAGTATTCCCAAAACACAACAGCACCATTGGTAGTCAGCGTTCAGATCCTTGGGACACAGATGTCAGTACAGATTATGTCCAGAAGTCAGTCAGAACAGCCCTTTTGCAAACCAGTTCTTCCAAACCCAGAGAAATAACATCTTATTTAAAACTTTGGAGTACTCAAATTGCATAGCAAATATAGTTGTGGAAAGAAATATTTGGGGTGAATTTTCATACCTAGGTATGTCCAAATGAAATTAAAAAACAAATCTCTAGAGATGATCTGTTTCATCAGTTATCACCACGATAATGCTGAGTAATAAACCACCCTTAACTCTCTGACCTGAAGACACCATCGTGTATTCGCACTCACCAGCAGCAGGCTGGTTGCCACTGCGCTGAGCTAGTTGGGAAGGGTAGGCCGTAGGTTAGGTGCAGGTTTGACCCATTTGTCTCTTCCCTTCCTTGGATCAGTGACCCCAGAGATATGTCTCTCAATCTGGGCCCTGGCTGAGGCAGTCACAGTTGGACAAAGTGTATTGTTCTCTGGGGAACAGTAGAAGGCCCACAAGCAAACCTATCTGTGTGAGCACATGCAAAGATTCTGCTTTTATCGTGTTCATAGTCTCTGTTCCCTCAGGGGACTGGCTCCAGGACTTCCCATCAAATACAAAAACCCTGACATGCTCAATACCTTCCTATAAAATGTCATGGCGTTTACACAGGATCTATGTGTGCCCCCATATGCTGTCAGGCCCCTGTGTAGACAGCTGTTGTACAGGGAATAACAATAAGGTTCCATTTTCCTGAAGCTTTTCTATCCATAATTATTTGAGGCTATAGATCTGGAACCCACAGACACAGAGAGCCGAGTGTAATAATATCATTTTGTCTAGAGCATGCCCAAGCCTTGGGGTGGACAAGTACACATTCCATAAGGCTGTCAGAAGAAACTCATCTTCTACCCTCCCATTGCTGGGTGTTAATTAATCAATGGAAGAAATCTGCTTTCTTGAATACTGAAAGTCTTCGTTGCTGTATTTAAAAACTCAGAGGGCATATTCTTTCAAGATTTTAGGGAGCAGCGAGATGACTCCCAGGATACAGACACTTCTTGCCAAGCCTGAGGACTTGAGTAAGATCTCTGGGACCCACATGTGGAAAGAGAGAACCAAGTTGTCCTCTCGCCTCCACACATGCACACACATTAAACAAATGTTTGCTGACTGAACATATACCTGTAAAAGGCTGCTGTGTGGGATATACTGCTCATTAGTATGAGTTCCATAGCAAACATAAATATACAATACTCACAATTCTAAGCTAGAATTTTCTTTTTATTATTTTTTAGATTTATTTTATTTTATGTGTCAGAGTGTTTTGCCTGTGTGCTGGCATGTTTTATGACAACTTGATGCAAGCTAGAATGCCTAGGAGAGGAGCCTCAGTCGAGAAAACACCTCCAGAAGACTGGGCTCTTGGCAAGCCTGGAGGGCATTTTCTCAATTAGTGATTTATGGGCAAGAGCACAGCCCATTGTGGATGGGGCCACCCCTGGGCGAGCCGGCCTGGGTTCAAAAGAAATCAGGCTGAACAAGCCGGTAAGCAGCACTCTTCCATGACCTCTGCATCAGCACCTGCCTCCAGGTTCCTGCCCTGTTTTAGTTCCTGTCCTGATTTCCTCCAGTGATGGAATATAATGTACAAGTGTAAGCCAAATAAACTCTTCTCTCCTAACTTGCTTTTTGGTCATGGTGTTTCATCACAATAGAAACCCTAACTAAGACAACCCACACATATGTATATGTACCATGTGTGTCTGTTGCCTGTGGAGGTCAGTAGAAGGAGTCACATCCCTTGAACTATAGTTATAGATGGTGTGAGCCACCACGCAGGCCCTAGAACCAAACTCAGGTCTTGCGCAAGAACAAAAAGTGCTAAGCCATTTCTCCAGTCCCAGAATTTTCTTATGTAAATTAAGTCCATATATATACATATACATACATACATATATATATACCCTTTCCCTCCTAACTTGTTTTTTGGTCATGGTGTTTCATCATAATAGAAACCCTAACTAAGACAGCCCACATAAATGTATATATATCAGATAGATAGATAGATAGATAGATAGATAGATAGATAGATAGATGATAGATAGATAGAATATACAAAATATAATATATATATATATATATATATATATATATATAGAGAGAGAGAGAGAGAGAGAGAGGCTCTCACTATTTTCTTACTACTGTAAATTATTTAGTTGGAAATCAGTAGAGATGTAGCCTATTAAGAGCCTCATTAAGTTCTTAAAATAGAATTGTCTTGTTTAGGGTTTCTATTGTTGTGATAAAACACCATGACCAAAAGTAAGTTGGGAAGAAAAGGGTTTATTTCAGCTTATAGTTCCATATCACAGTCCATCATTAAGGCAATTCAGGACAGGAACTCGAGGGCAGGAACCTGGAGGCAGGAGCTGATGCAGAGACCATAGAGGAGGGCTTCTAACGGGATTGCTTCCTTGTCTTGTTTAGCCTGCTTTCTTACAGAACCCAGAACCACCATCTCAGGTATGGTACCATCCATAGTGAGGTGGGCCCACCCTTATCAACCATTAGTCAAGAAAATGCATGACAGGCTTGCCCAAAGGCCAGTCTAGTGGGAGCATTTCCTCCACTGAAGAGCCTTCTCCCAAAAAGACTCTAGCTTGGTCGTTGACTTACAACTAACTAGCCAGCACAGCTGACCCCTTGTCAACTTGACATAAAAACACATCACTTATTAATCCATAACCTTTCCTTTCTTGTCCCCAAGATGCCATGCTAATATTTATATGATAATATAAAACATTCCAACTTTTAATAGTCCTACAGTCTTTACAATTTCAAATGCTTTTAAAAATCCAGCCATATCCCTTACTCCAACCCACCACCATTTGCAAACCTACAATCCTAGTTCCAGACCTGTGGCTTGAATCCTCTTCATTTGTGAACCCCACCCCTTTGCCTGGCCTAGCTCTAGACCTGTGGTTTGGTAGCCATCTTTCCCTGGTCCAATTGAACAGCTCATTTACCAGCTTTTCCTGGTCTCGTTCAGGTTGCCTATCTCCTGCAGTGGCCCAGTCTAAGGAGGGCAAGATTATCATATCAGACACAACCAAAGATAGAAGTCCATATGGCCAGGTCAAATTGCAAATGAAAATAACATGAATTCCTCAAACAACATTTCTCCTATCAGACCCATTAGTCCTATAGAAGGGTTTCTAATAAAGACGACCTAGGTGAACCCCAGAACACATAATTTAAAAGAACAACAATAAACTTTATAATAATTCAAGGGATTTAAAGAAGACAATACCAAGCACTTCACTGAACCACAGAAAAACAGCAGTAAATACTTCAGTGCTATCCAAGAAAACACAAATACTCATTTGAATGAAATAACAGATAATTGGGGTTTTGAAACTGGACTTGATAAAGAGATAGAAACATGGAGGATAACACAAGCTGGAATGAAGATGGAATTGAGAACCCCAGTGTCCCCGTTAGAAAGCTCAAGGGAAGCCTCACAAGTAGAGCAAGTCAAGTAGAGACGGCATATCTGGACGGGAAGATAATGGGTATGATTGTGCTCCATGGTCTTGTGTCAAGTTGACACAAGCTCAAGTCACCCGAAATGAATTTAGTCGCTGCACTTCACAAACGTGAGTGCTGCCTGTTACACCTTCCTGTACATCTTGCCATTCTGGTAACTGCCGTGGTGGTTCATAGGTGTCATATCTGGGTAGGACTGTTTCATTGCTTCCCTCTGTTGGAGGGTTGCATAGAATTTTCTAGAACCATGGAAGATAGACCACAGAAAAGTGGCTTTCAGGTCAGATCCAGCTCAAGTCATCGGAGTCCAGTGCTCTGTGTATTCTCTGTCTGTAGCAATAGGGACCTACTCCTGACCCCTGAGAGGCAACCAGGGGCTACACCAATAGCCTATATTGGTTTGGGACTACCCTGACCAACCATTCAAAAGGAGGTTGATCATGCTTGGCATAACGTAGCTGGGGTTTTGTTAGTCGTTCTTGTGAGGAACACTGTCGAAGTGTCACGACTCCCTTTAAGGTGTGTGTGTGTGTGTGTGTGTGTGTGTGTGTGTGTGTGTGTGTTGTGTATGATTTTAGCTAAATATAAAATAATACATTTTATGAGGCTTTGCCAAACAACATTGGTGTTATCTGTTCCTCTTTTCTCCTTCTTTATTAACCTCCCTCCCATCTTCCTAGTTGGAGTTCCCTCTCCTTTATTCAACTTCCTGCTTCATATCACCTTAATCCTGCTATTCCCCTCCATTCCCTATCTATGGTCCTTTTTTACTTTCCTGGTTTCTGTGATTACTCCATGTTGTAAACTCACATATGAGGATTTGGAGCTAGGAACTGCAGATGGGAGAGAATGTGTGGTGTCTGTCTTTCAAGTCTGGGTTATGTAACTCAATGTAATCTTTTGTAGATCTACCCTTTTACTTGTAAATTGAATTTCATGTTCTCATTTTTCTTTACAGACAAATAGTATTAAATTGCATATATGAACCATATTTTCATTATCCATTCATCTCTTCAAGGACATTTAGTTTGTCCCCTGGCTGTTGTAAATAGGGCAGCAATGACAATCCCTGGCTATCTCATACTGATTGGGGTAAGTGAAGTTACAACTGGTAGTTGAGCAGTCTACAAGACTGAGTGCCTCAGTGGCTTCAATCGGTGCTAGAAGTGGTTCCAGGAGAACCACTGGTCCCTAGTATAAGATGAAATCTTGGAAGTGTTGGTTCTGATACCAAGCAATGTAACCAGCAGCGGCAACAATGGGGCAAATTAACTCAGCAGCCATAGGAAAGACGAAGCAAGCAAAAGATGAGATGATCCTATGCCTTGCCCTTTTCATATCTAAACAAACACTCTCACAGTTGGTGTTTGGTGGAGTCACATGTTCCTTACATAGGAGTTTAGCCTAGAGGGATTTTCTCTTACATATTCTATCCCTTTAGTCTCTTGCCATCACCAACTACACACACACACACACACACACACACACACACACACACACACAAGTACGTCTGCATACATTTTTTCCTGAGTGTCCACAGACTGAACCATTCTCTTTGAATCCCTAAAAACACTTGTACCAAGCCTGGTATTAGGGAAGCATCTGATGAGTCTATGAAATGAATTTAGTCACTGGATCTCACCTTTGGAAAGTCAATGGGCTTAAGGGCACCTTCTATTCTCTAGGGGAGCTGATGACTGGTCTTGATAGCAATAAGTAAGTTATAATAAATGAGATAAATCAGAATAAGAGACTAAACAATAGGGCAAATATACTTGGGTTCTAACCAAGGAAGCCAAATTGGCGTCATGAGAAACCACTCCAGTTCAGCTACCGTCTTGAAAGATAATCTTTGTATTTCCATATATGTGAGTTGGTTGAGTATAAAATAAGGAGTTTGGAGATACACTGGACTTAGTAAAACTCTTCTGGTCACAAGTAATTTTAAACAAGAAAATGTAACAACTGGAAAATCAAAGAGTCACATAAGTGATGTGGAATATGTGTCTGTAAAACTATATGTGAAGTAATGAAATTACTTAAGTAATGGCACATTCTAATATTCAAATAACTCCCAGTTTGATGAAATCTATTGAGACTGTGGTCTCCCTTCATTCAATAGCTTCCAGAAATTACTATGGGAACGGAGAATATGTTGTGATTCTTACATAGTAACAACCCACCTCAGTAGTATTTGTAGACTCCTTTAAGATGAAAAGTGGAATAATTACTTTAAAAACTCACATGGTTAAAGATACATATTATATACTAATTTCATTGTAATTTTTAATATACACATATGAGCACTTAACCACGTCAGGTGGGTCATTATTCCATTTCTTAACAGCAGATGGTTATAACTTAATTCTAGTCTCTTCCTTTCACTGTCTCTGTGATCACGAAGCAGTCATGCAGTTGACATCATAACCCATGTACTCATTCAACCTACAGTTTTTCTTTACCCAGGTCTATACTCATCAACACCTCTTTGCCAGCAAGATGAACATTTGCCTTTGATGAAATGATTCCTCTCTTACATTCTGGAATTACAGACAAGGGAGTAAATTTATTTTATTTTGTATTATGGAAAACTTAGGACAAAAACTAAAGATAAACGACTAATATAGGACACAGAGTTTTTTAAAAGAAGATCCTCCTTTTTGTAGAGTCTTACTTGATGCTATTGGGTCTTGAATCAATAACACTAGATTAGATGGCCACAGATCCTAGGCTTCATCGTGGAAGTTTGCTGGTCATTGGCTCTGTACTAATTTAATTAGGCATTTTCCCCCGTTACCAGAGACATGTGCCCAGTGAAGGAGAGAAGGGGTCTGTCTTCTGGGACTGGAAATAGGGTCTAGTCTAAGCTCTGCCACCCAGAAGCTTGATGTTCCTGAGGAAATGCCTTTTAGTCTCTGGGTCCCATAATCTGAAGAATATATAGATTCATATCTCCAGGTTCCTATTCTCTTTTAAAATATTTTCTTTTTATTATGTGTATCTGTGTATTTATGTGTGGATGTGCATGCAAGTGCATGTACCCCTGGAGGGAAGAAGAAGGCATGAGATCCCCTGAACGTGAAGTTATAGGCAACTATGGCCACCCGAGTGAGTGCTGGGAACAAGCACAGAGCACCCTCCTAACTGCTGAGCATCTCTCTAGATCCCCAGGTTCCTATTCTTATTGTTACAATTAAACCAGTGCCTCTTCCATAAAGTTCAGCCTTGAAAAGTGAGTTATCAACAAGACAAACAAGGAATGTCACATGTAGTGAAATTCTAGTTTTTCCTTTTATTTGAGAAAACAAAAAAATATTTTACAGTAAAAAAAAGCATTAAATGTTGTTATGAAAATTATTTTAAAGTTATCCTATAAGGTATTTAGAGTTTATATCATTTTTTCATCTAGCCCAGCTACTCATTCATTTTAAAGAGCCTGAATTATAAAAACATAAAACTTTTATAAGCAAGAAAACATCAATAAGCACTTGACTTTGAAACTATTTTATTGTTTTTTTCTAGCACTGTTTTACAGAAGAAGAAGAAGAAGAAGAAGAAGAAGAAGAAGAAGAAGAAGAAGAAGAAGAAGAAGAAGAAGAAGAAGAAGAAGAAGAAGAAGAAGAAAGTAGTTTCCAGAATCTTCCTTCTGGAAGAACCACATTGCAGATCTCATTTCCTGCAGGGTTTCCTCTGTTACCCAGGTCACGTGTAGGAAAACCATGTGAAGTAGCAGTTACTGGAGGCCACAGTGAATGAAATCCAAGCCTCAAAGCTGCCACACCACATCAAACAGAAGACCCATGCCCAGTGGCTTCTTGTCTCAATGCCATCGCAGACATTTTGGCACCATGCTAGCACATGATAATAACAAGAGCTGTCCCTATCAAGTCATCAGGGATGCCAAACTCTCCAGAAGGACCTTGGCATTCAGATCACAATTTTCACCTCAATTCTGCCAAGTGGATATTTTTTAACCCCATTGTACAGGTGAAGAAATTTAGACTTGGGATGGCTTGTAAAGTCCCTTCACTGATGGGAAGCTAAGGAGCCTGGGGCTCAAACAGAAGTCACCCGATGTCAGAAAGTGAACTCTACCAGCCAGTCTGCATGGGTTCCTCATCAGTCTTCAGTGACTATCACCCTTGAAGAAGGAGGAGTTTATGAACATTGCTATCACATTCTGTCCCAGATCAGCTTTTCCTGAGTTCTCTGCTTCTGATGACTGAATTATCATCACTCCCTGCAGTTGGAATCTGCCTGACGCATTATGTGCTGACCCTCCTTGTCTCTTCCTCCAGGTTCCCAGCTGAGTTCTCTTCCCCCTCCTCCTCTTTCTCCACCTTCTTTTTTTGTTTTTTTGAGATAGAGACAAGGTTTTTCTGTGTAACAGTCCTGTCTTGGACTTGCTCTGTAGATAAGGTTGGCCTTGAACTCACAGAGATCTGCCTGCCTCTGCCTCCTGAGAGCTGAAATTAAAGGCATGCACCACCACTGCCTGGCAAAAAGTCTCCATGTAGTAGGAAGGGAATTTTCTTTCTTTCTTTTTTTCTTTTAAAGTACTATTGCACACATAATTAGAAAATAAGTACAATTAATTGACCTCAGATGATTTGAACATGCAACCTTCTGATCTGGAGTCAGATGTATTACCATTGCGTCATGAGGCCTCCATGCCCCAGCCACATTCTTCATCTCCAAATATTTCCAAAACACATACTGTGTTAGCCATTACGCACTCCTCAGTGTAAGACACATGGTCCTTTCAGCCAAGTGTCCTGTTTTCCTTCCATAACTATGCCTATTCTTGGTGTCTGAAGCTGGGACATTCTCTTCTGACCATCCATCAAAACCTATTCACCATTCAGTCCTGCTCAAAACCCTGCTGGCAAATGAGATTTTTCCTATGCCATTCCACAACCATGCCTTTAGGAATCACCACGAGATCTCACTTAACTCCCATTTTGCAATTAAGCTCCTCTATGTCATTCTGCGCTATACTTTTAAATTAAAACCACATTAATTTCTTTGGCATGTTTTGTAGCTTTCTACTTCTGGTGGTTACTTGTTATGTTGTTTTGTTTTGTTTTGTAAACTTGACACAAGCCAAAGTTAGTTATCTGGGAAGAGAAAATCTCAACTGAGAAAATGCCTCTACAGACTGGCCTGTAGGCAAGTCTAGGGGGCATTTTCTTAATTAATGATTGAGTGCAAAGTCCCAGACCACTTTAGGCTGTACCATCCCTGAGCAGTTGGTCCTGGGTTTATAATAAAGTGGGCTGAACAAGCCATGGAGAGCAAGCCAGTAAGCGGCCTCTACTTTAGTTCTTGCCTTGGGTTCCTGCTCTGAATTCCCTTGGTGATGAATTGTGACCTGGGAGTTGTAAACCGAAATAAACCTTTTCCTTCTCCAAGTTGCTTTTGGTCATGGCGTATGTCACAGTAACAGAAAGCTAACTAAAATTCTTCGTAAGCACCTTGTCCTGTGATACCTGCCTAATTGTTGTGGAAGTGAGCGCAAACACTCTCTGAATAGACAACTATGTCCAGAAAACCTCTGATCCGGTACTGTCAGTGACCATGAGAGCAACTGAAATTCACTCAGCACTTGCCCAGTGAGTGCTGTGCCAAGGCTTCTGCATGCTGTAATCTATCGCTTTTCCTCCCGACTTTAGAAAGGTTCAACCCTTATTATCTCCATCACGAAGACAGGAACAGGGATCCAGGAAGCAAACCACTGCCAGCATTTCAGTGTCTGTACGTCAGCGGCCTGGCCTCCACGTCTGCTACCTCAACACCTGGGCACTGCTTTGTTTTCCAGCTCCGCCTTCTGGGCTGTCCCTGTGAGGGTTTCAGGGGAAGAAGCCATGGCCACTGTGTCTTACCAAAAGGTGAACTTTATCTGAGGAGTTGATGTGTAAGAAAGGGATGAAATATGTGAGTACAGTGATAAGTAAAACACAAAGTATGAAAAATTAAAAACATGATTGTCACTTCACACATCAAGAAGCCTGGAGAGGATATGGGGGTGGCTCAGTGGTTAAAGCCCTTGCATTCAATCATAAAGACAGGAGTTGGGATCCCCAGAACCCAGTGAGTGATGGGTAGGTGTGGCAGCCCATGGTTAATTCAGCATCAGAAGACAGAGACAGTAGGTCCCTAGAGCAAAATGATTAGTGAGACTAGCCATGCCAGTGAGCTGCAGGTTTGAGAGACCCTGCCACAGTGAACAGGTGAAGAAAGATCAAGGATGACCTTGGCCTTCACATGCAATGCCCCCATATGTGTGCTCTTGTGCTCACACAATACACCCATATGCACATCACACACACACACACACACACACACACACACACACACACACACACACACACAAATGGAAAAAGAAACAAGAGACAAAGAAAGTGTCCCCCTCCACAGCAGGGGCTCCCAGAGAACTCAGCCTTCTTAGAGGAGAAGGTCTCTGACTGCAGTGCCCAAGGATCTGAGGCAGCGGGAGGATGTGCTGGCTGTTTTTCAAGGACAAACAATGAGATGTCTGACCATTTGGGCAGTTGTTCTGTATTTTATAATTTTTGAGTTTTAAAGCAGTTCTTTTACAATGTAGTGTCCTACATGGTGTGAGGCTGGCTCCACTCCCTGGAGCCTCACTTGAAATGGTCTGGGTTTTGACTCTTGGAATCCATTATTCATTTCCATTGGTTTACCTCTGGCTAAGCTTTTGTGATCCAACTGCTGTCAACCACGTTGCCCTCTCCTTTCCTTAAGGATACATGGACTCCATGAGGCTGCCTTTTCCAGGGGTGGGCAACCTCAGGCTTCTCTGGAATCAGACCAATGTAAGAGGAGGCCCTGAGGAGGTAGACAGCAACTACTTCCTTGTGGAAGCATCCAGGGAATTTTCAAAGAACCAACATGATGTTCCATTAACTTCTGCCTATGTGTAAAACCCAAGGACCTGAAGCAAAGAAGGAAACCCGAGTCATCCTGCAGGATAATGTTGATTAGTTCCCACGTTGTCCTCAGCTGATGAGCCAATGCATTTTAAGAGATTTAAGTCATGTCAGAAGATTCCAGATTTAAAAAAAAAAATAGGTCACAAGGCAAAGCTACAGCAGAACAAGACCTCCTTTTGACGTTTTGTTTTGTCTATTTTGGTTTGTGGCATGTATTTTAAATGGTAATTGTCTATATCAGCTACATTATTTGTAATATTCATAAAGTCTGCTAAGAAGGACAAAGGAAGTGCCTTGTAGGAGTGTGGGTAGAAATTAAAAGCTAAGAGCAAGCGCAAGAAAGGAGGCAATGGGACAAACAATTAATTGAATATCAGGCTTTGTGTAAATGTCTCAGCAAGTAAAAGAAAAATAATATTTATAATGTTCCAAATTTTTAAAATGTAAATAATTTGTTCTTACTGATGTATTAAAACACAAAAGTTGTTATACATATTAATAAGTTACCAGCTAATGTTTGAGTTGTGAATCTATTGTATGATGTTTAAATCAGGCTAAACATATTTCTCTTGGAGGTGAGAAGATGGCTCAGCAGGTAACAATGCTTGCTGTACGTGAGCATGAGGACGTGAGTTCAAATCCCATATAACAAGTTGCTTATGGACACACACACACACACACACACACACACACACACACACACACACACACACACCCGCAAACCCCTATAACCACAGAACTGCAATGTGTTGTAGTTTATTAGCTTCCTGCCTAGCTCCATGTTCAATGGGAGACCCTGTATCAAGGGAATGAGGAGATTCTCCTTATCCTCTGTTCTCTTCTCTTCTATTCAATTCCTTTCTACCATTCTCCATAGGGCAGACCCCTGATGTTCTTCGGCTTCCACATGTGCATAGGTATGTATATCCCTATACACGTGTGCACGCACTATGTACACATTCAAACACACAAAACATTTCTCTCCTCCTTTATCAATTCTTTATGGTTAAAACTCAAATTCCTAGCTGGGCGGTGGTGGCGGCGCACGCCTTTAATCCCAGCACTCGGGAGGCAGAGCCAGGCGGATCTCTGTGAGTTCGAGGCCAGCCTGGGCTACTAAGCAAGATCCAGGACAGGCACAGAGAAACCTTGTCTCTAAAAAACAAACAAGCAAACAAACAAACACACCTCAAATTCCTTTCCTCTAGCTGTTTGAACATTATAGGACTCCACAGTCTAAACATACCTCACCTTCCTGATCCCATTAACAGCTCAGCACCATGCCTCTTTGGAGCCCAGACTTCCAAAACCACCAACCTACTTTCAATATCTATGAAGTTAACTTTTTCATACCCCACCAATCAGTGAGGTCATATGGAATATATATTTCTTTGTCTGGTTTATTCCCTTTAACACAATTATTTCCAGCTCTAATCACATTTCTATAAGTGAGAGGACTTCATTCTTTTTATGTCTGAATAGTGTCCCACTGTGAATGACATGCCATGCTTTCCTCATCCACTCATTGGCTGACAGACAGTGCCGTCGGTCCAGTTCCTTGGCTGTTGTGAATGGTGTTTCCATAAATGTTGAAGTGCAGGTGTCTCTTCAAAGTACTGATTTTGCTCCCTTAGAATGTATTATGGATTGTTGGGTCACATTACTTTTATTTTTAATTGTTTTGAGGAACCTCCACACTGTTTTCCAAAATGGCTATCCTAATTCGCATTCCATCAAATACTGTGCAAGGATTGTCTTTTCTCACATTCTCACACAGTTTGTCTCCATTGTTCATTTTGTTTTGTCTTTGACACTAACCATTTTTACTGGGTAAGTGATATCTGTTGTGGTTTTGATTTGTATTTCCCTGATCATACAGAAGCTGAATTTTTTTCATGCATACCTTGGCCAGTTGGGTATCTCTTCTTAAGAAATATCTATTTCCCTTATGAAATATCCTGACAAAATACCTGTGAGATGCACCACTACCCATTTTTAACTGGGTTATTTAGTTTTGGTTTCATTTGCTATTGAGGTATTAGACTTATTTGCATATTCTGAATATTAACTCCTACACTTTTATATATTTTTCTCCCATTTTGTAGATTGTCCATTCACTGACTGTTTCCTCTGCTGAATAGTAGTTTTAACTAATTTCCCGTGCATTTTCTTCTACTTGTTTCATAGTCTCAGGTCTTACATTTAAGGCTCAAACATATTTTGAGTTAATTTTTGTAACTAACAAGGTTGGGGGCTAGTTTTATTGTTTCATATATGCATATTCAGTTGTACAAGCACATTTATGGACAAGGTTATATTTTCTCCAGTGCCACCTATGATGGCTATTCAAAATTGAGGCAGAACTATGAGGTATTTTTGCTTAATTTGAAGTTGGAAGCTCTTCTTATAATCTAAATTTTTGAGATTTGAAGACACATCTTCAATCTGGATCTTTTAGATGGAGAGACACACTTTTAGTTCATATCTTTTGAGATAGGAGGACCCACCTCTAATCTGGACCACACCTTCTGCTGGAAGTCTACATAAAGTACACAGAGGAAGGAAGCTTTGTTCTTTGCCTGCTTGCTCTCATCTCACTAGCAAGTCCATCCCTTCACTGGCATTAGAGCCTCCTTCTTCACATTTTCTGTGCAGACCAGCTGAGACATCCAGCCTCAGGGACTGAACAACTACTGGGTGGGTTCTTGGACCTTGGACCTTTCATTCATAGGCAGCCATTGTTGGATTGGATCACAGCCTGTAAGTCATTCTAATAAATCTAATAAATCCCCACCACCACCACCACCACCACCACCACCCCTCTCTCTCTCTCTCTCTCTCTCTCTCTCTCTCTCTCTCTCTCTCTCTCTCTCTCACACACACACACACACACACACACACACACACACACATTTCCATCCCTTAATATCTTTTATCAGTATATCTTAGTATATTTTCAAGTCAGGCAGTGTGATAGTTTGCATGTAATTGGCCACTATAAGCTCATAGAGAGTGGCACTATTAGAAGGTATAGCCTTGTTGGAGTGGGTGTGGTCTTGTTAGAGGAAGTGTATCACTGTGGGGATAGGCTTTGAGGTCTCTTTTGCTCAATCTTCCCTCAGTATGATACTGAGACAACTTCCTGTTGCCTATAAGATATAGGACTCTCAGCTACTTCTCCAGCAACATGTCTGCCTGCAGGCCACCATGTTCCACCATGATCATAGTGGACTGAACCTTGGAAATTGTCAGACACCCCAAATAAATGTTTTTCTTATAAGAGTTGTCATGGTGTCTCTTCATAGCAATAGAAACCCTAACTAAGACAGATAGTCCTCCTGTTTTGTTCTTTTTTTCCTTCAAGAAAAAGGAACTCAATGGCTTTGTACTTGAGTGTGTGTGTGTGTGTGTGTGTGTGTGTGTGTGTGTGTTTACAAATTAAATTTTTTTTCTTCTTTCTTATAAGGATTGCATTAAACCTATACTTAGTATGGGGATGTGTCCCAGTTTCATTTCCTTTGCTGTTATAAAATATCCTGACAGAAGGTAATTTAGGGGAGAAAAGGTTTATTCAGCTTACAACTTCAGGTTACAGTCTATCATTGCATAGAAGGAAATTCAGTCATTTCAAATACAGTCAAGAGCAGAGAGGAATATATGCTTACTCTTCAGCTCACTTTTCTACTCTTACACAGTCTATGACCTAAACCTAGGGGATGACACCACCCACAGTGGATTTAATCTTCACATAGCTCTTAATCTAATTAAGACAGCCCCAAGACTAGAATAGCATTGCTTAAACAGTTCCTTGGTCATCTGGGTTAATGCTAATATGGATAATCTCATAGCTGCAAAGACCTGTACAGACTGGGTGGCACCCAGAGACCCACACACCATCAGTAGTGATACAGGCAGAAACACAAATCTGTCTTATTGAACACAAGTCTCTGCCTCATCTCAGAGCTCTTAAAAAACCCATGCATGAACATTGGTCTGGTGTTTGCTATGCCACCCAACATTAGGGACTGGGTGGTAGAAACAATTTCTTGGCCCTCTAGGCTGACACTTAGCTGGGTTATACCTGAGTCCCAAAGCCACAGAGGATACTCCAAAGCTGGAGCTTATACAGCTAAAATGCATGTCAGTCCTACCAGTGCATACCTGATAACAGAGCTGGTCTTGAGACTCCATCTGAGTTTCAAGGCAAACCCTGTGAAATTGAGTGGCATTCTCCTCTCCTACTCCATAGCCCCCAACTCCATCCTTCCCATCCCCTGCTGCCTAAGGGTGGAAGATGAGTGACAGAGGAAGCTTGCCTGTCAGTTCTAGGGGCTTGGTCCATGGATGCTGGTCTGTCAGTAGAAGTCTTGGAGCTTCACACTGCACTGGGTTTTGTGAAAGGTCTGGTAGGGGGCTTCAAGTCCAAGGGCTTGACTTTGTGTCTTCTCCCCTCTGTAGAGGACTGCTTCAGGAAGCAAGGGTAGGGAATAGAGGTGCCCCTTCCTTCCTGTCTTCTTCAGTTAACCCTCTAGGTCTGTCACACCGAATCAAGTACTCAAATCTTTCACCTGATTTCCTTCACACAGAGGGAAGTAGTTCTAAAACAGCTGCTCACCTGGTGTATCTGTGGGGAGAGATCATGAGAGCATTTTTTGACTGCCATCTTACTTTGCTCTCCTTCATAAGTTGATGACAAACACCATCTACCATGGAAAGAAAATTCATTCTGGATTGTCTTTTTAATGAAAATTTACTTATTGGTCTGGCCTCCCTAACCACATGCACAATCCAAACAACTTTTGAGCTGTTAGATTTTCCTAATATACAAATACAAATGTCATCCCAAAGATGTTGCCCAGTCTCCTTTAAAGTTTACTATATTGCCACCTTCTGACCTTGATTAATACAGTGCACCTAAGAAATCCATATCTAAATGACTCTTCCCTCAGCCATAACCAATGTGAACATTTGTGTCCCAAGGAGATGAGGCAAGTACTGTGTAAAACAGTAGCCTTGAAAATAAGGGTTCGAAGATAGCCAGGAGTCAAGTCCTAACACAGGACTGTGCCCATTTAGAGATCTGAGAATCAACTCTCTCCAAGTCCAGGAGCCTCAACGGCATGCCTTAGGAGGAGACAAAGCCACTGATCATCTTTTTCATGCATTATCAAGCTTTCATGAATGACACACTTTTGGTCTTTACTTGGCTATTTTTAATAGGTTTAAATCCCCAAGGCTTCTGATATGTGATTATGTAAACATGTTTTTCAAAGTATATATTTTCTCAAGTTTAACTACATAGCATATACCTAATCTAAATAGACTTTTATCAGAACTCATTCCTCTTCATTTAAAAGCCATGGGGTTTGTGGCTCTTATTCAAAGCCCTTCATAAAGAAAAGTATCAGTGAGTTTTAATGTGTTACACTAATTGTTGTCTGCCAAAAATCCCATTTTTATTGCTTTATCCCACTTCTCCCAAAGTTGTATAAAGGAACAAAGTAATATTATTCTTTAAACCTAAGTTTTAGAAGTATAATGAGCAGGGCCAATTGAAATATAACATAATTGCTAAGTAAGACTATGTTTATAACAACCTTGTGAATGTCTACAGAAAAGCACAAAGACAAAAACAGACCTGGGCAACAGAGACATCTGAATATAGGTGTGACCTGAGACGCCTTCCTTCCCAGTGCCATACTATGAATCGGTAGGTGGAAACAAAAACCTTCTCGGTCCCAAGTTCTCATGTGGCCCATACTATTTATGTTTCACACTCTGTTGAAATCATTTTCAAGTAGTAAGACTCACAAGCCACCAGCAGTGACACACAGTCAGACTGAATTAGTCTCTGCCACATTAGCAAATGAGGGTAATCCCACCCAGCCATACCCGATTGGACACCTTTTGTACTACACAATTTATCTTCAAACTAATGGAGTTTATGCAGGTGATCAAAAGTTGTGAGGGTTACTTCTCAGTTCAATTAGCTAAATTATTTCTCACCACTTCAAATTATAGCCTACGGCTCCACAAGGCATCAATTTTCACAAATTTAAAAGTGGGCCATTCATTTCAGACATCAGACCGCCAGTAAAAAATAAACGAAAGAAAGCTCAAACTTGGAAAGGGACCATGAGCAGGTGAAGTGGAACTGTTGCTGGAGTGAACTCTGCAGGCTCTCAGCTGCCACCCCTCACCTGCATTCACTGGGGAGTTTCAATAAGGTCCCCTGTCGCACAAAACCCTCTGGAGCAATGCTTCTCAACGTGCCTCTTTCCCAGGGACACTTCTGCCGGTGCTCAGGGAAGGGGAGTTCTGTATGTGAGCTTGAGAAATGTTGGGGTTACAAGGCTCATTCTCATAGAAAGCACATCTGTAAGTCCTAAATAAACTTAACTTACCTAAGTTAATTTAGCTGAGCCTCTTTCCCCCAAAAATAGGGGGCCACATGCCATTCAACATGGAATTCCATAAAAAAAAACTCAGAAAGCTCAGATTTAGAGAGTCATGCTGGTTCTCACTTCTGCTGTCTTTGATTCAAGCCAGACAAGCTGCTCTGAAGGGAGAGTGGTGCCTCTGTGGGGAGCAGGGACTACACAGCTCTGAAGACAGCATGGGCTTTATGTAAGTCCTCTGTGGGGGCTCAGGCCACTCGCTAATTTTGAATGTGACCTATACGCTCACCGTTATGTTCTACCCTAGTGCACAGAGCAGGAGGCTTTGTGGACACTGCTGGATTGCCCTGCGTGGTGGTTAGCTTTTGTCCACTTGACACAAGCTGTGTTCTTGGGGGAAGAGGGGACTTTAGTTGAGAAAATGCCTCCATCAGATTGGCATATAGACAAGTCTGTCGGGCATTTCCATTTACGTGGAAGGGTCCACCCTACTGTGGGTGGAGTTATGCCTGGGCAAGAGGTCCGAGGTTATATAAAAAAGCTGTCTGAGCAAGCTATGGAGAGCAAGCCAGCAACCAGTATTCCAAGGTCTCTGGTTCAGCTCCTGTATCCAGGTTCCTGCCTTGAGTTCCTGCCCTGACTTAACTTCATGATACACTGTAAGCTGTAAAATCTAAACCATTTCCTCTCCAATTTGCTTTTGGTCATAGTCTTTATCATACTAGAACAACCTATTACTGTAGCTTCTGTAGATGTTTGGTTGTTCTCCAGCATCCAAGCGTGCTCAGTTAATTCTGGACTGTGGGGGTTGGAATGAGACAGTCCCATAAATCTCTGGCATTTGAATATTTAGTCCCCAGTTGATGGCTGTTTGAGAAGCATTAGGAGATGTGGCCTTGGTGGAGAAGTTGTGTCACTGCTGTGGCCTGGGGTTTCAAAAGCCCACACTGTCCCCATGTGCTTTCTCCTTGCTGTTTATGGATTGGATTGTGGACTCTCAGCTGCTGCTGCAGTCCACACCTGCATGCTTTCCTGCTCCCCTCAGAGGTAGTGATGGACTCAGTGGTGGTTTGACTAGGAATGCCCTCATAGACTCAGGTGTTTGAATGCTTGGGCCATAGAGAATGGTACCATTGGGCTGTGTGGCCTTGTTAGAGGAAGTGTGTCACCGTAGAGGTGGGCTGTGAGGTCTCAGATGCTCAAGCCAGGTCTAGTGTGGCATTCACTTCTGCTGCCTATGGATCAAGACATAGGACTCTCAGCTCCTTCTCCAACACCATGCCTGCCTGCACACTGCCATGTCCTGCCACGATGATAATGGACTAGACCTCTGAACTGTAAGCCAACCCCAATTAAATGTTTTCCTTTATAAGAATTGCCATGGTCACGGTGTCTCTTCACAGCAATGGAAACCCTAAGACAGACGTCTAAGACAGACTCCTATCCCTCTGGAACAGGACGCTCCAAATAGCCCCTTCCTTCTGTGAGTTGCCTTGATGCTTTACCACAGCAATAGAAAGTAACTGATGCACAGGCTCCCCGCAGCCAAGATACAGACTTGACTAATTACACTAAGCCTTCGGGATCTGATTGTCCTCCAGAAACATCCTCAGAGTGCGGCAGCCACCAACAAGAGCTGCTTCAGTGTCCTAGGCCTTCAGCTCCTCACATTGAGAAAGCAGCAGAGGACAGCTCCATCATCAACATGATTCAGTGAGGACCTAGCATAACAAAGCCTTCTCTCTGAAATGCTAAGTTTGCCAGAGCATATGGGATTATAAAAGCAAATGTGTATTGTGCATAATATTATGTCACATTACCGGGCACATTTTTAAAAAAGGCAACACCCACAGGCCTGAACAACTTCAGTTTTATGCAAATTCTGCAAGCACTAAGACGTACTTACATGTCACTTTTTTGTTGGATCAGCACAGCGCCCTGGGAGGAACCCGTCTCACTGGGCTTCAGTGTTATTAGCGTCTTACCTTTGCAAACACTCTTCCCACTTTGGAAAGCATTTGTGACTCTCCACAAGAGCCCTCAGTTCACATTCTTCTTTTGTGACTGGCAGAGGGGAGCTTCTGTGAGTACAATGATGTAACTCAATCCTCCTTGGGAATTCAATATTCGGTACCACTGACGCCCAGCCCTGCACGCTTTTTATAATCATAGCCATCATCTTTTTATTATGTCTTGGACTTGAGGAGGCCTGAAAGCAGATGTAACTCATGATGACCTGACTTCAATGGGAGAATGAACCAGGTGGCTAATTGTCTCTAAAACAAATACACTGATAATTAGCAGGAGAGCACAACGCAACAGAAGCCTAACCACCAACCTTTATTTAAGTTAAGCAAATGGTGAGCAAACGATGCAGCTGCATCACACTTTGACAAGTTAATAAGGGAGCCATACTTCATCTCAGCTGCCTCCCCAGCCAAAGCGTGCCCTCAGGACTGGCACTAGCGACACTGAAAACCAGCCATGCTCACAGTGGAAACCTCTTGTCTGAGGACTTCACAGATCTAAGGTCTAAGGATTGCTGGGGTCAAGGCCAAGACAATGGAAAGTTGGTGAAGTCTTGCCCACAGACACTGGAAGTGCTGGTAATTGGAGCTAAGATGCTAATTTAGTGACATCAGTACAAATTTAGTTCTTCTAGAGTTTAGTATTGTTCAAGCTGGATTGACTGATGTCTAGTTAGGAGTTCAGAAAACATTTTCTGGAAGAGCTCAGCCTGAATATTTTTGGCCTTGAAAGCTTTACTGGCTCTGTCTCTGGTACCTCCTCTGCCATTTTAGTGCAAAAGACAAGATGTAAATAAATGGTTGTATTCCAATAAAACTTGATTTCTGGACATTGAAATTAAACTCCATATAACCTTCACATATCAAAAATGTTGCTCATCTTTTGGTATCTTTTCTTTCAAGCATTAATAAATGTAGGAACATTTATACTTAAAGACCATACAAAAACCCAGTCAGATTTGACCTGCCTCAGTTGTGCTTCGGTTAAGAACTCAGAGGTGATGTTAGTTCTTGCTTCTTGCTGATCTAATCCTTAGCTGAACATTGGAATTCACTTCACCAAAGAGAAAGAGCCACAGCTCAGAAGAAATGTATTCAAATTACTTGACATGGTAAATGCATACTGACAGTCTGCTGTGCAAGTCATGGGTCTGGAAAGGCCAAGATTCTCAAGGGAGTTTGAACTCAGAATTCTAGAAGGGACAGGTCAGTGTGGGATTAGAGTGAAAGACCTTTCCTTGGGTGATTTGTCAGTGGATACTCAATTATACGTATTCTTTTTAATATTATTCATAATAGCCAAGTTATGGGATTAACCTGGATGTCTAGCAATAGAAGAGTAGAGAAAATGAGGTGTCTTCACACAGCTGAATCTCATGCAGCTGTGAGGAAGAATGAACCATGCTGTCTGCAGGAAAGTGCATAGAACTAGAGTTATTATAATAAGTATAATTTATATTTTTAAATACACACACACAGACAGATGCATACATACATACAGACAGACAGACAGACAGACACACACACACACACACACACACACACACACACACACGACATGAAAGAAGAGGGTGGGTATTTGGGAGGAGGAAGGGTACCAGTGGGCAGGGGGAAGGAACAGATGGCAACAGGGATGTCATCAAAGTACACAATAAAAAAGTATGAAAATGGAAAAAAAGTCATTGTTGTATACAATGAGTAGATGCTAATTTAAAGGGGCAAAAGAAGCCCTCATATTCTTTGGTTCAAATATTTCATTTCTGTGAACTTCTAAGGAAATAATTAGAACAAAATAATAGCACCAAGGGTGGTTGTTGCATCATTATTTACAACCTCAAAAATATGAACATATTAAATAATTTAGTGTCAAAGTGACATTGTCACTGGTCAAAAGTTGATGCCATGTTTTGTAAATTATTATGTTGACAGTAGGATTATGATGCATAAGACTATCTATTATCATGGAAAGACATCAGACGGCTGGGAAGACAAGCACTAACAGGCAATAAAGACAACATGACTTTTTAAAAAAGAATTTCTGAAAATATCTAGGGTAGCCTAGATACTGCTGTTCATTGTATCAAGGTAAGCTTAGGAGTGTGCCTCCATTTCTTCTTTTGTACTGTGTTCTAGCATTCATTCACTCAACATACACTTACTAAGCAATTAGTATATCCTAGGATATTTGTATAGTGGAAATGTTGTATTTTGTCATCTTCTATAGACAAGACATCTCAAGCCACATGGGTAGCAATTGATAGCAATATTCCACAGAACTCTGCCGTCTTTCTGCCACCTCTCAAAACCAGCCTTTGTCACCCTTTCCCAAGCCTACCTAGGGGCCAACGGATGAGACACTAAGACCTTGTAGAGATCTAGTGCAGTAACCCAGGTCCATAAGGCCACCTTCTGAAAAAGAAGAGAAAAAATCAGAGAGATGTGGAGAGGCTCCATTTAATATGAGAATTTTTAAAAATTAATGACAATTTCCCCTCACCCATAACTCGCATGCAGGTTGGACCACCCTGCATTGTTTGAACCAATGTGGAGATCTTTTGTCAAACAGAGAGAAATTTGTATTTTAAAGCATTTATAAGGAAGTATCAGAATTGTGTGGATGAAGAAACAGAAAGTGGAAATTGCCATGGCCATGTTTTTGAGGTAGGTGATGTGTTCAGAGGCTGCTGGTCACTTCTACCAATCTTGAGGTTGAGGATCCATAATGAGGATCAAGCAAACATATTAAATAAGAGGAATTTATACAGGAATTTTGCAAATACACACTAACCATCCCATGACTATATATATTTCAGCTAAGAGATTTATACAATTAAAACAAATGAATGAATGAATGAATGAATGAATGAATGAATGATTAGAATAGGGTTGACCACACAGCAGGCAAGTCTGCTGCCTGGACTGTTGCTTTTGGTGAGTCTTTGTGTGAATCCAGTTTGATGTGGCTTAAACCACACAGCTGCCTCACCAAAAGCACTTCTGTGAAGGAAGCAGTGATGGCCTAATGCTGGAGAGGAACTGGGGCCCAGGAGAACCTGGAAACTGATTCTACACTGGTCTATTTTTCTCCCTCTGCCATGTATATTGAGTCTATTTCATTTCCTGCCTCTATTTTTTCCCATTGATGTTGGGTAATTCTCTCCCAAATGCCTAAAATAATAGTTCTGTTGTGTAGCTGGCTGGCGACCCGACACACAATCAAAACCATGCTGGCCAGATATGGGCAACCGCTTCTCAGCCTTTGCTGGTCCATCTGTCACTTTCCATACATTAGTCGGGAAAGTATTTGCTGATTAGAGAATGTCTAGCAAGCTTGAGCACATGTGCACATCACACACACACACACACACACACACACACACACACACACACATTGTATGGAATTATGGAATTATGTGGGGGTTTATATTTATCTAGAACATAAGCCAATGTTTTTCAATAACAATTTTACCTCTGTTTATAAAACCATTTGAGGTTGTTTTAATTTCAAAAATATTCCTTCCTCAGAGAAGAAACACCCTGAAATGTTAGCATTACTCCCATTTTTCAAAAGACCCTTGTCTGTACCCCAGAGAGATCCAAGCTGGGCTCACATTCACATGAGCCTTGACAAATACTCAAAGGAACAACAATATTTGGAACAAAAGAAAAACCTAAAGACAGTTGTTTTAGTCTTTAATATATTGCTTAATTTTTCTCATTAATATGTGAAAATTCCCCAGAGGCTAGTTACAGGCTTACATTGCTATTTTTATTTTATCAATAATAATTATGGTTTTTATTGGATGCTTCTTTTCCAGGGAACCCAAAGTGTATGCAAATCCTTTATTTTTTCCCTTATGCCATCTTTGAGGCATAGCCAAGAGGCAGATCATTTTATCACAATCAAAAAGATAGAAATTAGTAGAGATGCCAGTGCAGAGAAGGGAAACCGGTCCTGGATTTGATGCAAGATTTTTCTATTGCCCTTCCCTAAAGCACCATCTCTCCAACCATGGTCTCTCTGGCAGAACTGGTGGTCTCCTGAAAGGGAAGTTCGGTCACAGCTTTCCACTGTTGGTACTACAATGTGAGACCTTGAGTGGCCTGTCTCTCCAACCTTCTCTTGACCACTTTCTTCACTCAGGATGCTGCACTGATACCAGCTGCTGAGAGTTGGGTACCCTAGAATCATTCCCAAGGAAAAGAGTTCATGGGAGGGCCATGTGTTATGTCATGCTCCCAAGGAAACAAGCAGGAATGGGAGTGAGTGGGACCAGGAAGGAAGGGAACCAAGCAAGGAAAGGGGAAATCAAGTTAAGTTAGGTTATTTGCTTAATTCAAAGGCGAGCTCTAGAGAGATGCCCTTATGCAGGGTAAGGGATCATTGGTAAGGGCTGGAAGGGACATTCTCAGAACTTCCCATCATTGAGACTTCCAGGCAAATGAATTCTGCCATCTTGAAGGCAGACTTTGAACCAAGTAATGCCAAGGGGAGACTACCCCAGCAAATGACATGTGTGTGTGGATGGATCCAGCAGTGATGGCACATGCCGCTGTGGGCATTCTGTTCCCAGAACACTCCATAGAGGAGTCTGGAGGTTTCAGCAGGTCTTCACTCTTATTGGAAGTCTCTCCTTAGTCCTCTGCTGAGGAGACTTCACTTCTTCAAATCAGTCTCCTTCATTTTCAACTTCTCTCTCCTATAAAGGAAGTGTCTGTACACAGGAGTTCTCCTCAACCCACTTTTCCAACGCAGCTCTATCCATAGCTCCCCTCAGGCATCGTCTACTTGTTTTCTGCCCACTCTGAAGTAGAACATCAGGGCTTTTGCTCTCCTGCATCCTGAACTCACACGCTAACTTCTAATACCCAAGACACACCTATTCAGCCAGGACCTCTTGAAGAAGTGAACCACTGAAACACAGTCTTCCTTTACACACACACACACACACACACACACATACACACACACACACACACACAGAGTCAAGTACTCCTCTGTGGAGAACAATTAAAGTTAACGAAAATTGTACTTACATACAGGGGTGGGGCATGCACGCCTGAAAACCTAGCATTAGGGTGGCAGAGGCAGGAAGATGGCAAGTTCAGTGTCAGCCTGGGCTACATAACAAGAACACTCTCCAAAACCAAACAAAGTGTAGAATGATAGAAAATATCCCGTCTGATGAAAGTCGAAAACCTATAGAATATGTTTGTAAACAAAGGGCTGAGATGATTCCAGTGTCATCCCAACAAATAAGTTAAGTAGAAAAGTTTCTCTAAGGACTAGATAAATGGCTCAGTTGGTAAAGTGCTGAGCTTGAAAGCACACGAAACTAAGTTTCATCCCCAGAATCTGCATAAAAAGTCCTGGCATGGTGGCACACTTCATACTTTTGTAATTCCAACACTGGGGAGGCAGAAATGGGAGGCTCTCTCAACCTAGCCTACTTGGTGAGCTTCAAGCCAATGAGAGACACTGTCTAAAAATACAAAGTGACTAGCTCCTGAGGAACCCACACACATACACACATACACAGATACATCCCCTATGCTCCCCCCACACACACACACACAAATATGGAAGTTTGTCTACATGGAGTGGAACAGTAAACAAATGGCAAAAATGAGAAAAACTAAAAAAAGATGTTGGGTAGGATGTTGCTATTTTAATAAACCAGATTGTTTCTAAATTGGGTACGGGAACTTCTTTCACACATAATGTTTATTTTTACATTACTCTCCCCTTTAAAAATAAGGTGTTTAGCATGTGAGCTGAGCTTACTTGAGCTTCCTGTGGTAGACGGATAGAGACCCAACTCTCCCTCTTGTAGCCAACTGGAGTTTGCCATGTCCCCTGTCTACAAGAGCCGTTGTCTGGTCCCGCCCTTGAAGCTGGGCTGTATTGCCAGTACAATGGCAGCAGTACAGTGATGCTCCAGTTCACATCCAAGGTTTCAACAGTCCTTCAGTGTTTCCACTCTCTGTTAGATGGAACGCTGCCACTACCCAGCACACCAGTCACAACAGGCCTGTTAAAAGGAGAATCACGATGGAACCACGCTGATTTATTCCAGTCCTCAGAGAGACCAGCCAGCTCCAGGAAGCTCTATTGCTGACCACAGGAGCATGTGTGAGCCAGTGTGCAACCCAGACAAATGGATCTACCCAGCAGAAGCACAGACTTGTAGAGAGCAGTCAATGGTGGTTGTTTTTAGGCATTGCATGGTAAGATTTTATCCCATGAGACCTCCTTCACACTGGAGAACAGAGTTGGACCTGTTCACTGTTATTGTTATGGTTGCTTCCAAGTCAACTGAAGACAAGAAGCTATCACAGATCTGTTTAGTAGAGGTGAGTAACATAAATCACCTCCACAGGCAAGTGCCAAGACAATAGCACCTTCAAACAGCTGGCAGGCTACCGAGGCTTTAAAAGTAAAGTTTATACCTTGTAAAAACAAAACAATGACAAAATAAAATAAAAAGAAT
Organism: Peromyscus leucopus; assembly: GCF_004664715.2. Classification (NCBI taxonomy): domain Eukaryota; kingdom Metazoa; phylum Chordata; class Mammalia; order Rodentia; family Cricetidae; genus Peromyscus; species Peromyscus leucopus. The sequence continues at coordinate 71,608,480 of NC_051084.1, forward strand.
CCTGTCTAGTCCCCTTCCTATTATACCAATCAACCATATTCATTAAGACTTGCAGACTTTCCTCTTGACTTATAAATAATTAGCTATGATTTAATAGTAAGAATAGGAGGATTAAGTCAATCACTGTTAGCTCCCTTATTTTTAAGCTCCATTTGTACATAGGATTTTGTTCTCGTTTTTGCTTTTAGTAGATCAGCTGCTCTCTCATTGTCCTGTGCAAAGATGAAAATCTAGGCACCTGCCAAACCCAAAAAACGGGAGAGGGAGAAATGGGAAGGGGAGGGAGAGAAGCTTTGTTCGATAAGGCTGATCATTGGCCTACATGAAAAAGAAAAGCAAATAAACAACCTGCCACCAATTGAGGTGTGCACGCAGAGGTATAGACCTTTAACGCATATTTCAGTTGCCACGGCTACCATTTTGCAAAATGAAGTGATGAAATTATCAAATGAAAATTTGGCTGCATTTTTCATGGGGGTGCAATGCATTCTTTTAAAGATTGATAGCCTTTCCTTCCAAATTTGGGTGTGAGATTTTCAGTTGTAATTGTGCATTGTTTTAGGGAACTGCTCATTCTTGGGTGTATTTTACTATGTCAAAGATGAGATGTTAGACCTCCCTTTCTTTTTGCTTCCCTTTGTCTTCTCCTTCTAAATGTACAAGCCTGTGTGTGTGGACTCTACCAGTTTATAACTGAGTAGAGAATTATGTTGCTGCCCCACGAGAAGTTTGAGGAATCAGAATCTGCAGCCTTAGGATGGACATAATCTATCATTTTATTTGCCAATTTTTGGAGCTATAATTTAAATTTTTAAGTTGTATCTAAAGCAGAAGCCAGTAGGGTAAGTTTCTTCGGTGGTCTCACTACCCCCCCCCCAGGGGCTTGTTACAACACAGATTGCTGGGCTCATCCCCAGAGTTTCTGAGTCAGTGTGTCTGGGCTGGGGCCTAAGAATCCGAATCTCTAACAAAGCTCCAGGCTGATGCCAGCTTCAGGGATCATACCGAGTTCCACTGAGCCAGAGAGAAGAGGAGGATAGAGGCCAGGTCCTGAAGGCACATCAGTAACGTGGAATTTTTGTGAAAGTGTACAATTGGAAAGATGGCATGTATTATGCAGGCTCCCAGCAAGACACAGTGGTACAGTTGGATGGATAATTTGGAGAGTCTAATAAAGTGACTATTAGCAAAGCCCAGGCAGAGAAGAGGGATACTGACCCAGGAAAAGGAACAGTGAACATTCAGGGTTGACAACAAAGGAGCTGAACCAGCCCTAAGGCTGAGTGAGGGCTTCAGAAGGGATGCCCTAAGCCTGAGACAATTAGAGCCACAGGATAAAGTCACAAGGAAGAGTCCATGGCCCTCCACGGACAACCTAGATCTTTGCAACATATAACCTGGCAGGGAGAGAGCCTGAATCTCACTTGCCAACCTTACTCCATTGGCAACCAAGACAGATCTTTTTAAAACATGCAAGCCTTCAAGCCCCAACCTTAACCACTACTCTAAGAAGTGCTGGAGAGAGTCACATAAATAGTTACATTTAAGAAAGTTCTTTGTGGCTGAGGAGATAGCACAGTTGGTAAAGCAGGGTTACTGTGGTTCTCTAGGAGTCAGGCCTCTGGGGCCCAGAGCAGACAGGAGGAACACTGAGAGCAGACCCAGAAGAAATCACAAGGTTTGCATTTGCAAGGTAGAGAAGCAGGGCACCCAGCTAGTGCAGACCACTTTGCAACAGTTTCCAAGTGTTGCAGAGCAAATTACAACCAACTCCAGGTATTATCTCACAGTTTAGTGTATCAGGAGATCTGGTGTGCCTACCCAGGCTCCCTGATTCCAGGTCTCACCAAAACACAAGTCTATGGGCAGCCAGACAAACCATATTCTCATCTGGAGGGTGGGCTGAGGAAGTCCTGCCTCCACACTTAGAGGGTGCTGGCAGAATTCTCTATCGATGATTATGGAACAAAGACCTGTACTCCCAAAAGATGCTTCTGTGTTCTCAACAGGTGCCTTTCCACACAGAGTGTCTCCAAGTGTCAGCAGGAGAGCAGAGGTAACAGGAGAAAGAGCCTAAAGCAACTTCAACTCTGAAGTGTCATCTCATCTTTGTCTTGCACAGTTTAGAAGGAAGTCCTAGGTACCGACACACACAGGAGAGGGCACTGGACAAGGACTCGAGAAATGCAAGGTGGGATCATTTGAAGTTACCTTAGAATAACGAGATTGCTAAAAACAGTAATTAAAACTTTGTCCAAAGACGATCATGTGAAACCATTCGAAGGAGATACTAAATGAAGAAAACTAAGTAGAATTATTATTATTTCTTTCCTCCAAGGTTTATTTTAGGTCTCATACAGAAGATGGATGGCAAACGCAAGGATCTACTCAAGGTCAGAGACTTGTCAAACGGCTGGTCCTGAGCTGCAGTTCTTTAGGAACCTCCGTGTTCTGCAAAGCTCTGAGACCTCCTGTCCCACAATGCAGTATTCCTCAGGATATAGAAAACGCTTAACTGCCAAGTTTAACTGCATAGCATCAGCATGAAGAACAGAGATGGAGCAGAAAGACTATTTTAGTTAGCAAATATTTAGACTTGGTCTAACATAAAATTTAAAACAAATTCTGAGTTCAATTTCCCCCCCTTTTACAATGTTTATGTGTGTGGAATAGTTCCTTTAAAAAAAAAATCTCTCCTCAGATCATATGGAGTGTACTGCATCCCCTTGCAGGTAGATGAACTTGGAGTTTACTTGCTCTTTCGTCCCCTGTGGGCCTGTCTGGAGCTAGCAGATTCAGACTATGAGGCATTTTCCACACTGGGAGGGGATGGCAGCAGGTACGAGTTGTCTTGTATTGTTGCAGTGGTGTGCTGCTCTACCAGAACCCACAGTTAGGTTTTCAAACCATTTGGAATCCAAGTGTTCCTGTTAGCTTGAGATCAGGTATTGTAGAGTATTTACACCACAGAGATTGGCAGGTGCTAGACATAGAAGCCCCCTCCCCTCCCTTCCCCCTCCCCTCCCCTCCCCCTCCCCTGCCGCCTTACAAACTTGTTGCCAAACATTGGCCAGTTTACTGACACTTTGATACATTCGAGTCTCAACCCTAACCACTGCTCTAAGAAGTATTTAGAAAAATCACACAAATATTTTCACATAATATTCTATTGGGGCTGGAGAGATGCAGCAGTTGGTAAAGTACTTGCTGAGCAAGTACAAGAACCTGAGTTCCACCTCAGAGCTCAGGTATAAAAAACTAGGTGTGGTCATTCATGCAGGGGGTGGGCGTTACCTGGAATGACCCCTAGGCCTCACTCCACTCCCTCCTCTCCATGACAGGAGTGACTTACCTGACAGGAGAGTTGGGAGAGCTCTTTTGGAACCAGCCTGGCAGAGGATATCACTCATTCCAGGCTGTACTCTGAGCCCAGGGTCTGCCCAGCTGCCTGTGTCTTGGAGGAGACTGGCAGTAGACAGCTGTGCCAGCGCTTGAGGCCAAGGGCTGATTTCACTGGAGAAAAAAAGAACCCCAGTCAGTCACCGATGTGACCCACATTCTCCAATCAGCTTTATTAGTAATTAAGGTGGTTTGCTTTCCTCTCCTCTAGCATCTACCAATTCACCCCAAATTTAAAAGGATGGGAAAGGGTGCTGTTTATCAGCCTTCTTTGAGCCCTGACGCTACCCATCAGGTGGTTTTGTTGTTGTCTTGTTTTACCGGAATTGAAACTGCTGAAGAGAATGGCATGGCCTATTCCCAGCCTCCATCACAGCCGTCAGTGTGGACAGCCATGCCCCCGGGACTCCACAGGGACTGGACGTGTCAGGGGAGGAAGGCAGAGGAAGGAAAAGACAGAACGTGATCTCCCCTCTTCCTTTTACTTTCCCACTGCATGCAGCCAGAGATGGGTCCCTCGCTCAGCCAGATTTGGCCCATCATCTCCATCCTTATTTAATGGATAAATGTTATAGCATTTGGGGCTTCAATAATTTATAACCATCAATGGAAAGGAACACAAGGTGAAGGGTTCCAACTGAAGAAAGCCCTACGTAATGACTGGCTGGGGAGAGGTATGGCTATCGGCTCTTAATTACATTCTGTTTTCTTTTGGCTGACTCTGTCTTTCCCTTTACTCTCTCCTGGAGCACATATTTAAAGTGAAAATATTAAAGTGGGGCGATCTCTTCCTACTCAGCGCCACTTTGTCTTGTCCTGCTGGAGGCCTGACCGACTCGCTCGGAGCTCCATTCTTTCTTCTCATCAATTGGCACCAATTAGACACCATCTAGGTAGAGAAATAATTTGCCTAACTACATAAGAAAATGGACACATCAAACCCTTTAAGAATTTGGGTTCTCAATTACCCAGCCTCACTTCTCCTGAGAAGTGATAATTAGAGTCTAGATGGTATCGGCATTACCAAGGGCATCTCTCCCAACAGCCGTTTAACACCTAATCAAGTGCTAAGGTCGTAAATTATGCATTTCTCAACAGCATTCAGACCCATTTGAAAACAATTTGAAACAGTTCAGGAGTTCCTAGATGGCCTTCAGTTTCACAGGGCTGTGGAAGGCCCTGCTTAAAGGAGTCGCCCACTTAGCAGACTCGAAGCGTAAGGCTCTCACAGCTCTTTAATTGGCTACAGATCATTATTTTCTAAACTGACAATGGAGCATTCTCCACACCATGTAAGGGAAAGAGGAGTGTTTCCCAATGTCCACATACTACTAGGGAGCTGGGCACAAAGACAGTAGTGAGAATCTAAAATGGGGGCAAGGGTTACAAAAGAAAAGCCTTGCAATCTTGTGTTTCTCTTCTGAAGAGTTTCCCAAAACTAAATACAAAAATTAAAGTTCAGTATTGAGGACTACAAACTACTTTTCTCACCTCTGCTTCAGAGGGAGAAGAATATTCTGAGAGGATGGGCATGGAGGATGTACCAAGAAGGAACATGGAAACTCCGCTCCCGCTTAGAATGGATGAACCTTCTGTCTCCCATCATCAACCCCATATCTGTGGCTCCACCAGGGAGCCAATAAAAGTTGGAAGCAGCAGCTGCCCAAGTCTTGTAGTTTGCAGTGGGAACTCCATGTTCTCTGTGGGCTCCTCCATCTCCTTTCACTGCCCTGCACAGGGACAGCACATGCAGGTACCATTCTGTGACAGCTTCTCTCTCTCTCTTTCTGACCTTCAGTAGCAACAGCCATGCTTCTCTCCAAGCCTATCGAGAACCCACTTACAAGCTCACTCCTCCTCTTAGAGGGAGAAATAGTATAATTGGAAGCATAGATTACACCATGTAATTGTACAAGACAAGGATCCACCCTCAGTCCTGCTCAATTCAATTAGAAAATTTTTACTGCTTAATTTGGTCTGGAGTCTTGCAGAAAAAACAAAGCCATTCTCTTTTAGAAATAGGCAAGGTCCAGCACACATGCACATATGACCCCCTGCCACATGCATCTTAGTGATGTCCCACACGCCAGACAGGTAGGAACCAGAAACCCAGCTCTTCAGCTAGACTTCCTTTTGTTGAAATACCCGGAGCTGTTTGTGTCACACATACTTTGAGTCCCTCCAAAATCAATGACATTCTTTATGCTGGTATACTAGAAGAGAAAAGGGTAGGTAAGAAGAGAAGGGAGTGGGGAGATGAGAAAGGAGAAGAGAGAAGAGAATATCTGATGAGTGGTACTTCTATTCATTCTAGTCCCGTGGAATAATCCTCTTGTACACTGTAAGGATTTGTCACTCAAATTGGTTTAATAAAACGCTGATTGGCCAGTAGCCACTCAGGAAGTATAGGTGGGGTGAGCAGACTAAGAATGCTGGGAAGAGGAAGGGGATCTTCCAGACGCAGAGGAAGCAAGATGAGAGTGCCACTGAGAAAAGGTACCAAGCCACGTGGCTAAACATAGATAAGAATTATGGGTTAATATAAGTGTAAGAGCTAGTTAGTAATAAGCCTGAGCTACCGGCCAAGGATTATAAGTAATATTAAGCCTCCGAGTCAATTATTTGGGAAGTGGCTTCTAGGTATTTGGGAGTTGCTGGTGGGACAGAAACTTCCATTACATTCCAGTCCTGTGGCTTTCTTTCTAAAATAAAGAAAGACTCACTTTTTGTATTTTAAAAGTTTTATTATTACTGTGTGTGTATGGTGTGTGTGTGTGTGTGTGTGTGTGTGTGTGTGTGTGTACATCACTGTTCTCATGTGGAAGTCAGAGGACAACTTTGTGGAGTTGATTCTCTCCTTCCACCTTTCTGTGGTTTCCTAATGTCAAATTCAAGATACTAGGCTTCTATGACAAGTCAATGACTTGCCTTTTAGGATAAATTAATTAACATGAAAAATACAGATTTTTATACATTTAGAGTAAAATATAATAGGTAATAGAGTAGGCTTATGCAAATGTGGCAAAAATAAAAAAGGAATCCTGAAATACAGGTAACATCCTTGCAGTGATGAGAACATGGGATGGCAAACCCAGAAGGTCGGAACAGAACTCACAGCTCTGCTGCTTTACCAGTCCCGTGACAAAGCAAATGCATAATCTCTCTGACTTTAGCTTTTTCATCTATGAAATGAGAATAAAGATATTACTGCCACAACAGACTCTGGTTGTGCAAGTGAGCCAAGTAGAAAAGATGTCACTGAATGTAGTCAAAACTTTTCTTTGGTCCTGTCCGGCCCCGTGGTCCTGCAGCTGCTAACAAAATAATCATTCAGAGGCTTAATATTATTTACAAACTGTATGGTCTATGCTAGGCCTCTTGCTAGCTACCTCTTATGTCTTAAATTAACACATTTCTATTAATCCATGTTCTGTCATGTGTTCTGTGGCTCACTGGTCTGCTGGCATGTTCTTCCTTGGGTGTCAGGCTGGCATCTCTCCAGACTCTGCTTTTCTCTTCTCTCTCTCTCTCTCTCTCTCTCTCTCTCTCTCTCTCTCTCTCTCTCTCTCTCCTTGGATTTCTCACCTGCCTCTAAGCTGCCTTGCCATAGGCCAAAACAGCTTATTTATTAACCAATGGGAACACCATATATTCACAGCGTACAAAAAGATATCCCCCAGCAGCTGAATACATCAGAAATGTGGTACTCATTGCAATAGGAGGGTGTGGCCAGTGTAGATCAATCCATCTATGTGGACATTACAATATTTTTACTCCATATCTTCTAGTGTTGAGGAAAGGGGGTATTCCAGGGTCATGTGTGTCTAGACGTTGCACAGGGCATGAACTAGCTAGATGTGGTCATGAATGTGGTCACATGAGAATAGTCAAAAGGATCCCACAGGAGAGGTTGGCTAGAGTAACATCCAACAGGTCCGCTTGTGACAGCAGCTATGAAGGCATGAGCTCCCCCATACTTTCTTCTTCCTCTACTGCATACCCACCTTCTCCTTCCTTCCCTTCCTTTCTTCTGTCTGTCCTTCTTTCTGCTTTAAGAGTGAAATCTTATCCAGGTGGGTGAAGAGCCAATGATATTTGAAAATATTCAAAGTAGTTACCAATATTTTTAATTCAAGAGCTTTTCCATAAAAAAAAATGGATTTTCAATTTCTTTCCTAAATTGGAAGACTTGACTTCATGGGCCAGCATTGGTTGGACTCTGGGTACAATATGTTTATCCCTCTAGTTTGCTATAATCACCAGGGTTTGCTAAAGGAATAGAAACTGTGGTAGTTTGAGTGTAACTGGTCTCCATAATCTCATAGAAAGTGGCATTATTGGAGGTGTGGCCTTGTTGGAGTAGGTGTGTTATTAAGGGGGCGGGTTTTGAGGTTTCCTATACTTAGAATACCACCCAATATCTCAGTTGGCTTCCTATTGCCTACAAGATGTAGGACTCTCAGCTATTGCTGCAGCACATCACCATGCTCCCCACCATGATGATAATGGACTGAACCTCTGAACTGTAAGCAAGCCACCCCAATTAAATGTTTTTCTTTATAAGAGTTGCTGTGGTCATGGTGTCTCTTCACAGCAATAGAAACCCTAAGACACTGATATAATATATATTCTATTATATATAACACTAATTATAATGTATGTTATGCTAGCATATATTAACATGATATATGCTATAATTATATATATATAATTTAATATATATATTAAAGTGGCTTACAGGCTGTGGTCCAGCTAGTCCATCAATGGCTGTCTACCAACAGAAAGTCCAAGAATCCAGTTGTTGTTCAGTCCATGGGGCTGGGTGTCTCAGCTGGTCTTCAGTATACATCAAAATCATGAAGAAGTAGGTTCTAATGCCAGTAAAGGAATGGACTTGCTGGTGAGAGCAAGGGCAAGCAGGCAAAGAGCAAAAGCTTCCTTCTTCCATGCCCTTTAATCAGGCCACCAGCAGAAGGTGTAGCCCAGATTAAAGGTGGGTCTTCTCACCTCAAAAGATCCAGATCAGAGGTGGATCTTTCCATTTCAAATAATTTAATTAAGAAAAATCCCTCACGAATATACTCAGCTGCTTGGGTTTTAGTTAATTCCAGTTGTAGTCAAGGCGACACTGAGAAGAGCCATCACGCTGCCCCTCCACATTGGGCCCTCACTGAAAGCAAGCATAGGCTTGTCTTCACTGGGTTTTACTTGAACAGAAGGCATTTGCCTGCCTCCCACTTGACCATGTTCTTTGTGAATACTATAGCAGGCTGTTTCAATCAGCAGACCTGAAACTAACCCCACACACAGAAACGTACTTCCAGCCTACCCCTCTACCTCCGAACATAAGCCAGCCTTTATAAGGAAACAGGGAGAAAAGGTTCTCCAAATAGGGCTGTTTGTCCTTGTCCTTGGTGATAGACAGCATCGTTAGGGACTTGTTCTCACTCCTCAGGTGCTTTACCTGCCCACATAGAATTTGCCCACAAAGTAAATTGCTCCCTCCTAGGAGATAATAACACTTATTAGGACCATTTCAGAGTTCCTGGACCTTTGGGGATGAAGCCCTGCTATACACATGTAAAGCCCTCCATTATCACCACTACTGATTTCCATATTATTATCTGGGATTATGTAGCCTTCTCAGAACTCTTGCCAGCCTCAGGCAGGTGCCACCTCAGAACCTTACCTGCCCTCCACCTCTACTGCATGGTGACTCGGGCCGGAAGCACCTAGCTAAAGGACTCTGGTTCAACCTTCTGCATCTTGGGCTTTTGCCAAAGCAAAAATTCAGCCTTAACCTCCCCTCCTTCATGCAAAGGATGGAAGCTAGGGTCCTAGAGAAAGCCAGAAGTGGGCAGGAAGCCTTCCCCAGGGGACCCAGTGTCTGGATCACACTACTACTTTGGGGCATTTGCTCTTTAACAACATGCAACTGAATACCTAGGGTTTCTCAGCATCTCTTAGCACCAACAACAAGAGAAAAGAAAGTTTCAAAAGTATTCCAGCACAGACTCTGCAAAACATGTGTGTAACTTCTTTATAACATAAAGCAATTTGTGGAGCTGGAGAGATAACTTATTATTTAACTGTTATTATTTAACTATCTTCCAGAGATAACTGCCCTGGAAGAGGACCCAAGTTTGATTCCCAGCCCCACATGGCAGCTCACGACCATCTGTAACTCCAGTTCCTGGTAACCCATTGTGCCCCTTTCTGACCTCCAAGGGCTCCAGGCAGGCAAGCGGTTCACATTCATGCAGGCAAAACAGTCCTACACATAAAATAAATACAGCTTTGAAAAATAATTCTGAGCATATTTCATGAACTCCATTTTTGAGTCACCGTTTGGGGAAAGCCAGATTGGGGAGCATGCCCGGAGTGCTGAAGATGTTTGGAGAATTAACGCTCAGAGCTTGTGCAGACTCCTCAGATGTGCTGAAAGCCGGAGCTCCTCTGTGCAGCTCGAGCCCACAAGCCCCCAGCAGCCTGTTCGAAGCCCACTAGCTCCTTTCTCACTTAAAACAAAGCTGGATCAGACCTTACATACATGCGACCTTGTGCTCACCCCACACAAGCTGCAGACCCAGGGAAGGCATGGAGAAACTGTACGGAGAGATTTTCAACTCTTCAAACACAACAAGGTGACCGGAGGCCTTGGGGGACAGAGGAAATGAGCACTTCAGCATCCGAGGGTGTTACTGCAAATTCCTTCCGAATCACATTATCAAATTCCCAAACCTGAGGCAAGTGTTGGGATACTTGAGTGGGAATCCATCTCACCTACAAATCCTGCCAATTACCCCTCAGGAGAAGCTGTCTGGGCTAGAGGCTTTGGGACGAGTATAAAAGCTGCCTATGGGTCAGAACAAGGGTCCCTTTGCTCACCGCGCACGGTCACCCTGGAGAGCATGCGCTCCTCTCCTTGTGTACTGCAACAAGCTTCTCACCTTTCCCCCACAGAACTCAGGTCTGCTCCAAGACAAGTGCTCTACAGCTGAGACAGCTTCAGCTCTCCTTTTACTTTTTATAAATTTTGAGACATGGTCTCACTACATCGCCTGAAGTAGCCTTGAACTCACTCTATAATCTAGACAAGCCTTGAATTTGCAATCCTCCTGCCTCAGCCTCCCAAGTACTGAGATTACAGGCTTATGCTACCAACCTCTTATCTTCTACATCCCTCCCCCCTCCCCTCCCCTCTCTCTCTGTCTCCCCCCCCCCGTCTGCCTGTCTCTCTGTCTCTTTTCTCTCTCTCTGTCCATCTGTCTTTCTCTCTCTCTCTGTCTCTCTCTCTCCCCATCTGTCTGTCTCTCTTTTTCTCTTTCTCTCTCCGTCTGTCTGTCTGTCTCTCCATCTGTCTATCTGTCTCTTTTTTCTCTGTCTCTCTGTCTCTCTCTGTCTTTCTCTCTCTCTCTCTCTCTCTCTCTCTCTCTCTCTCTCTCTCTCTCTCTCTCTCTGTGTGTGTGTGTGTTTATTATTTCAACAGAGATTAGAAATCACAAAATCCAGGGAGCTAAGCGGAGTCCAGGTCAGACCCCCTGGACAACACCACTCTGCAAGGACTGGTTCCCTGCAGTCAGTCCTGCTTTATGCAGTGTGTGCCCAAGTGGCAATACTACTTCCTGTTGGATCAACTTCCTCAAGGTGAAAATACTCAAGCAATGTTGGTTCTGCCTCCTTAACACTGATAGTCACCCAATAGCAAGGGACACTTCCAGCAAGTGTCATTCGAAAACAAGTCTTTGTGGTGTCCGTGAACATGGGATGATGAGTGTGGGTACAAGATGATGGCACACAAAGCACTCAGTGGGTCATTTCTGGTTCCCAGATGTTAGTTCTGCTGCCCGACAGACCACAGAGAGGTGCCCCAGGGTGTGTCCTGATACTTGCTGATAGTTTCAGGGTGGCAAGAGGCCAGAACCTGAGCCTAAGGTAAGAGCTCAAATTATACAGCCAAGTTTGGATTAATCAGGATTAAGCTCCATGGATGCCAACTCTGGAATCTTCATCACAAATAAGCATCTTCATGTACACTTCAGAAACAAAAGAAAACACTCATTTTCTCGGATAGAGTCACCTGGCCTGATGACTCTGGAAAATACATTTTAGCACAATCATGAAAATAGGTCCAGTCAATGCCTAAGAGAAACTGAGGTGAGTCACTTGAGACGCCAAAGCCTGCCTCATGGGCACCTTCTTGCAGCTTGTCTGTCCTTCACAGGAGCTGTATTTTCCCAAGAAATCTCTGCTTGTGGCCAACTCTGAAGCTGTCTTTACAGGTAGTGAGAGAGTTGAGGCCATTTGACACATGCTTAGGCTAAAGAGACACTTCTGTTTGGATTGCTTGCATATTTCCAGAAAAAGAAAAAGAAGTCTTAGACTCTACTAAAATAGGAATAAATTTGATTTATATACCCCTAAATACACTTTTTCTGAATCCCTTTTTCTATTAACAGAGGGGATAAAGGCTGGCTCAGACCAGGGACAAGAAAGGGCCCACCCTTGAGGCAAAGCTTAAGAGAGTGTATCACCCTGGGCTACCAAATAACAACTTAGAACAAAGTACAGGGTTGGGGCCCTGTCCCCAACCTGGAATCTGTTTTTGGGTTGCAGCTTACATGTACAGCCCATGCAGGCCCAGTGGGTGGGAATTTAGGTGACACAGGTTTTGTTTTAAGAGCTTTAGAAGTCCTGCTACCCGGGGATTTTAATGTACTTACCTGTGTCTTGACAATTAATCCAGAAATGAGAGCTTAGATAGCTGTGTGTGAAAGTCAGCCCCAAATGGAAAGTAACTGGACTTTGGATGGCTTGTAGGGCAAAAAGCGATCTGAGCTACGGGCTGCCTATATATAGTGAAATCGCTTAGAGTGTGTTATCATACGAGGGAAGCATGGGGAATCAATTTGCAAATATGGAAATTGGGTAATTCAGGAGAATCCATCGCATTTGGGAGGTGGAGGACACTAGAGATAAAGACAAAGTCTTAAACTGACTTTACTAACTCCAATACAAAACAGTTTAGTCATTTGAAGATGCCAGTAAATTTAAAAAAGAAAGGAAGGAAGAGAGAGAGAGAGAGAGAGAGAGAGAGAGAGAGAGAGGAAGGAAGGAAGGAAGGAAGGAAGGAAGGAAGGAAGGAAGGAAGGAAGGAAGGAAGGAAGGAAGGAAGGAAGGAAGGAAAATAAAAAGAAAGAAAAACTGATCGATCAAAGTTATTCTACCAAGACATTTCTGGGTCTAACTCACATAAAACCCATTTTTATAGACACCTGACTTTAATCTTATCCAAATGTTACACGGATTTTTACTGAGCTCCATGTTTTAAAATTACAACTCTTCATTTTGTTCAGACTTTGTTGAATACATAAATTAGCCAACATGCTCAGTATCTTGCTGTTAAAGACAAGTTGTGTTAATGAGAACATAACCTGAAAACCAAACAGTATTTTTTGGAGGGAAAAGATGTTGGTGGAAATGCCACTGTCTTATTGACATGAAAAACAGTTGACATAATTCTGCAAGGATGCTGAAATTTAACTTTTGTATGTTTTTATTATACCCAGAATATCAAAGATAACAGAATTTATTCATAGGATGGCAGTCATCGAATTCTGTTTTCTGGTACAATTTTCTTCCCATATAAACTCATAAAAAATGTGATGGGTGAACCATTAGGAATGTTTAGGCAGCCCCTGATGTATGCCCACATGGAGAGAACAGATAGATTGCAAATGTTTATGCCTTTTACATTTTTTACAGTATTAATAAGGAAGCAGCGTGATTACCAATCAGAAAAGACTCCAGAATGTTGCTTGTAAAGTACACCATTCTAAAGATTTATATCTGAGTGTGGGGAGCAATATGGAGCATTGATGTTTTAAGGAACTCAGTTCAAAACTCTCTATATTCAGTAAAAGCCTGGGAGAGTAAAATACAGTTTTTCCTGTGACAGAAGAGTGTGCTGTGGCTAGTTTGTGACCCGCCGTACGGTGGGAAGAAATCCACTGGGTCACCAAACATTCACCAAATATTTCATAATGGACTGCAAAGCAACTGTGAACATTTTTTGAAAAGTTGTCTATCATAAATGAAGGTGAACTAGGTGTGTGGTTATCTGTCCAGGGCCCACATGTAGTCATCTCAACTACCCCCAGGGGTGCAAGAGTGCACTACGCATTAGCTGCTCTAGCACCCTGCACCCTGTCAGTGCTAATCTGTCTTTTAGTCTTGGAGAGAGTTTGGAGCTATCTAAAAGCATCAGATAAATTCTTAAGAGGACATGCCTCATAGTATTGCAAGATGCTTCTACCATCCCCTAATAGTTGGTCTTTCAAAAGCAAATGACTTGTGAGGACAATTTTCTGTATAGCTGTAGCCTGTATTCATTTTGCAAGTTGTCCAAGCAATACTTTATATAGGGTTTTATAATCAGTTCCACTACCTCTCAATCCATATGAAAGCTTGACATAGCACTGTTAACCTACCTTCAACCAGAACTTGTCTAAAGTGATATATGCTGGTTATGACACATTCTGCTGCAAAGATCCATGATTAGGGTTTTATCTCATTTGTCACAAAGTATGGAAGTAGAGAAGCCAGAGCTGGTAGGGCCGATAAGAAGGGCGTCAGGTCTCTGGCTTCTTCCATTTAATGCTCGAACCCTTCTTAACATGCAGATTTCTTCCTGATGATGAGAAATGTCTGTGTCACTCAAAAAATGACAGATGATCAAGTATGACAACAGGGTAGAGGGAAAAGCAAAGAGACGTCATCTCTGTCCCAGGTCCTACCTTCACCTGGATAGAAGATCCCAGACCACCCCGAGGAGGACCTCTGAGAAATCAGACCTTGCTTGTATTTTTGTAAGTGAACATAAAATACCAAATTAAATCTTATTTCATGTAGAAAAGAATAGATGTTAGGTAAGTAGGTAAGAAATTCAACCACAAAATTTATTTTCAAATTTTCACATTTTTTTCTAATGTCTATAACTATATTGTCCACCACAGTAGTCACTGGCCACATCAGATATTTCAGTTCAATGAAATGAAATTACATACAAAATTCAATGCCTCAGTCGCAGTAGCTGTGTTTAGATGCTCAGCAGCCACAGAACCTTCTTATAGGACAGGGATGCCTAAGTCTTGTAAGCCCCATATGCTTCAGCCAAGGCTATTGTTTTTGCCTTTGTCTTTAACAGATAAAAATACAAAGAGAAGATTCTTCATGCAAACACACTTGGAGATTGTCGTTTGAGACCACATGCACCCTTGTCATAGTTTCTTCCATTAGTAAAGGTTAAGAAAAGACTTGAGAGGAAAGAAGTTTAGAAGGAAAATGCCACACTACTACCAAAAAAGATCTCATAGACACAAAACTGGACATGGTAGTAACTACATATTGTAGTTTCTGCGCTCAGGAAACTGAAACAGGAAAATTGAGAGTTCAAGGCCAGCCTGGGTTATAAAACAAATACTTGTCTCAAAAACAAAACAAACAAAAACTAATTTGATGCAAGCAGAAGAGAAATGTAATGGATTTCAGCTACTATCACAAAAGCTACTACTTGGAAACGTCAAGGACTTCTCCAAAGGTCAAGTCGTGGCTTAGGAAGTCTTGGTGATATTTTAGCTTTTGTATATATATTAGCTGGTTTCTACAGTGATTTTCTTGTAATGCTATGAGTTCTTCCAAGAACTCCTAACACTGTATTTATCTAAAATACCTATCAAGCATCTAAGGCCAAACAAAACAACACCTATCTCCTAGGTCAGATGGACAGCTTTATTTCTTGTGCAATTTAGGGTAAGACCCTCCTTCCTTACAGTCTTACTAATAGACTTCCAATTTCTTACCTAACCACATCTAGGAATGTAGATTGTGCACATAAATTCCCTTCTTTACTAACCTATCATTAGCACTCATTTGGGTTATAAAAGAAAGCCTGATGGCCACTGCCTAAGAAAAATTCTTACCTGCTTTTATGACCCCGTAAGAATTCAAGCCTGGTGACCTTGCTTGGCCAGAGGATCCCTATGGCTTGGGTTTATAACTGAACACCTCAGAGATAGAGGGGACTGAGGTGTAAGGAGAATGAAGAGAGAATATTGAGGATTTTGGCTGGAGAGGATTTTTGACTAGAGAACTGGAGGTCAGGATGAAAGATGAGGAAGAGCCAGGCAGGAAAGTACTAGATGGGTAAGAACAAGATGAGAAGGACCTAAATGAGGCAGAATTAAGATGAGAGAATTAAGATAGAACTCAGAGGGGACAGTAGATAAAGGTAGAGAGAATTAAACAGAAAAGAACTAGGCTTGAGTACAGAACTGTAGCTGTGTAGATAGGATTTTATCCCAGAGAATTAAAGCAAATGGACTAAAGAGCTCCGTGTGCTGAGATTCTATTTCCTGAAAATAGTTCTCGCCATTCGTAGTTTCTCTTCTGAGCCCCTGGGAAGCATATTATTAAGGCTGGTCCTTTAATAATACACAGACTAATAATAACAAAGACAAACTCCCAAAGCTGAGGAAGGAAGACAGTGAGACAAGGAAAGGAATCGTCTAGAAAGGCGGACAGCTGAGGCTGCTGGTGCAGGCAGTGCGAGGCAGGTCCATGGGCTCTGAGGAACACAAGTGCCTCCCAGAATGATCTGTTCATGGTGCAGAAGTCTGGCATGCTTGGGCATTAATTCCCACACTCTATTGTCTGGGGCTTGCCCCTAGGGCACTAACCTACTTCTACCTGGAAAGCTATGGCTAAATGAAGTCCCATAGCTTTAAGAAATCTCTCAGGCACAAAATGGGTGAAATGCCACCTGCTTGGAGCTCATGGGGCAACAGTCAGGGTGCATAGTATTGTGCCCAGGTTGCAAGACCCCCAACAGAGCTGATATCCAACGCAAGCACACAGAGGTTTTTTAATAACAAAACAAGCAAGCCCGGGACTTGGTCCCTGTGTCCAACATCCAACACAGCGGGTGGAGGAGGACACCCGAGCACTCACTTTAACGGGTTTATACAGGAAAGGTTTACAGAGGTGAGGTAGTTCTTTGAAGTTACTGGCCGAACTATAAGCATGAGGTTACTGATAGCTAACAGGATTCAGGGTATCTACAGAGGTATAAATTTTTTATTCCCTATGTCCTGCTTTTGCTGAACCCAGGATATATACATCCAGATTTATTGTTCCAGTCCTATAAGTTCAATTTCTGGTCAGTTGAGCCCATTACACCTCATCTCTTGTTTTGCCAAGTCCAGGATACATAGATTTATTGTCCCAGCCTTGTAAGTTCAACTTCTGGTCACTTCTAAAACTGTTAGTCAGCAAACACCTTTGGAGGAGGGGAGGGGAAAGTGTCTCTCAAAATGACTACTGATTTTTCCCTTTCACACACACCAAAGCTGAAGCAGGTATGAGAGAAGACCCAGGAGATGCCACATAGCAAACCAAGACCTCCTGCTCACCAATTCTCTGTGTGAAGGAATGTCATCATACTCAATTCAATTAGCAGAAAGGTTGTGATTTACCAACAGGCATACAGCCATTGTCAGCTAGTATTACTCTTTAAAGTCCTCATTCCCCACCATAAGGATTAAGTTCTGAAATCACTAAATTTGTGTCCTTTGCAAAGTACATGTTATACTAGTGTCATAGTCAATGTCCTATTGTTAGGAAGAGACACCATGACCATGCTTTCTTATAAAAGAAAGCATTTAATTGGGCTAGCTTATAGTTTAGAGGATTAGACCAAATTGTCATGGTGGAAAACATGGTTGCACACAGGCAGACATGGTGCTAGATCTGAATCCACAGGCAGCAGGAAGAGAGAACAAGCCACTGAGCTTGACTTGGGTTTCTGAAACCTCAAAGCCCACCCTCAATGACATACTTCCTCCAACAAGGCCACAACTACCTCAATGAAGACCAACTGCATAATAGTACCACACCCTAATGATCAAGCATTCAAATGTATAAGCCTAAGGATGCCAGTCCTATTTAAACTATTATATCCATTTGTTTACTCCAGTGCTGCTTCAGAGCAGACAGACAGTACTGGATTGTTATTAGAAACATTATAGGCATCCTGCCATCCATCTGCCTCAGCCCAGGAGTGAACCATTCAAGAGCTACATCATGGCATTAAGGCCTTGTATCCCTAAAGTGTTCTGCTAAACCAACCCCTTAGAGAACATATTCACTATTCTCATACTCATCTTGACTGAGTGGAACTGATTGACAAATGGTCTCATAATAGTACATCAGGAAAATGCACTAAAGATCCAAGTTGATGGTGGGACCATGGCCACACTGGAAGGAAGTGGAAGGCATAGAACTCATGAGAAGAACTCTTCACTTTGACTCACCTGTCATCCTTTTCCAAAGGCAGGAGTCTGAGCTGAAGACACTGAAAGAAAAACTTCACTATTTTCCTTTGAGCCAAGAATGGATCAGGTAAAACAGGCTTATTCATTCATTAAATAATGACATGTGCTAAGTGGCAGTTTAGTGGTAACTTCAGGATACATGTTGATCACCAGGACAGACCTGGTCCAGTTCAAAAATCAAGGAAATTAGCATTCAAATTCTAAACCAAAGATTATTTTTAAAAAATTTATTGGGTGTGTACATGTATGTGTGGAATGATGGCATTTGTGTGTACATGTTCACATGTGGATGAGCTCACAAATGTGTGGGTACACATGTGTGTTCACACATGTGGAACCCAGAGCTTAATGTCAGGTGTATTCTTCAATCATTATCCATTTTACTTACTGAGGCAGGGTCTTTCACTGAGCCCAGAGCTTATCAATTTGGCTAGTCTAGCAAGCCAGTTTGCCCCAGGATCCTATCTCTGCTTCCCAAGCATGAGGAATGCAAGCAGGTCACCACAAAAGAAAAGAACAATACAGTTTGACCTGTCTGAGGAAATGAAAGAAGCTGAAAAGTGGAGTAAGGGAGAAAAAGAGAGGAAAGGTGGGCTCAGGGGAAGAAATAACATTCTAGGAGCAAGGAAATTTATCTGGGCCTAAGAAGTTACCCAGTGTCCCAGAGAGGACAGCATGAGTTTGGGGCTTACAGAGCCTTACAAGACTTCCACCCATCTTGGCACTCAATTCTGGAATAAAATGCCACATTCTCAGTCTTCATTTGAACTTGGATAATTCCCAAGTGCCCCTCTTCTTACCAATAGCAACACTATTATATGAGTCATATCCTGTGTGACTCACAAAGGGATTTCATGCTGCATTACTATTAACAATACTATTAAAAACCAAGATAATATCATTTAGGAGCAATGCTAGGAACTTTGAGTGGATTAGCTCAGTTAATTCTCAGCACATTTATAGCAAGAGAAATATCCCATCTCCAAATGAGGAAAGCAAAGCTGTGACAGGTTAGGGTCAACCAAAGGCTGCAGTCAACATAGGCCTGCCTAATCTAAAACCCCATGCTCTAAGCCATAGAGTCTTCTCTTTAAATTCAATTTCTGTATATGTATGGATATGTGTGGTATGCATACAATGCGTGTGTCTGCATGTGTATGGGATGTGTGTGCATATGGAGGCTAGTGGTTGATGTTGAATGTCTTCCTCCATTGTTTGCTGAGACAGGGTCTCTCACTAAATCCAGAGCTCACCAATTTGTAACTAGCCAGCTTGCCACAGGATCCTCTATCTCAACTTGTCAATCACTAGGATTGCTGACAGGTTACCACATTTATATGGATACTGGGGATCTGAACTCCAATATTCATGCTTGTATGGTAAGTGATTTGTCTACTGAGCCATCTCTTCAGCCCCTAAACCATGGATTCTTAAACAACACGTTGGGTGTAAGGTTTGCAGTCTTATATGTGGTCACAAAACTGAATGTGGGCATCACAAAGCATTTGACAACTGTCAAAAGTTCCTGAATGCACAAAAATAATTAATTCAAAATCAAATGTATAATGATTTGAGGTATTTCTGCAACTTGTTTATGTTGCATCTCAGAATTTCACTGCAACCTTGGCAATCAACACATATGTGCATTTTGTACTGCACATGCCATTATACCACATAACACCAACAAATGCTACTTGAAACACCCTGGCTCAGGCTCCAGACTATCTGTCATATACTATGAATTATAGTGTTTTTACTATACATGTGAGGTTTTCTGTTCTTGAAGAAACACATGGTTTAATTATGGAAAACAAAGACTTTTAATATTTTCCTACCATGATTCTGTAGCACACAGCTATCAAATTAATATATTTTTGGATTGGATTGTGTTAGACTGCTTGATTGATTTTTAAAATTGAATTTCTGACTTTAAGGACAGATTTCCTAACAATTTCTGAAATATCTGTAAACATACTTCTGCTTTTATACATTTTATACTATATAATTATATGCAGTGATATTCTCAGCATTGACAATTTCAAAATCAAAATATCAATCAACTCTAAAAAACAATGAAGATGTTCTATGCCCTTGCCTTAGTTACTGTTCTGTTGCTGTGAAAAGACACTATGGCCAAGGGAACTTATAGAAGAAAGAGTTTATTAAGCTTGCAGTTTCAGATGGTGAGTCCATGAATCATAGCAGGGAGCATGGCAGCAGGCAGGCATAGTGCTGTAGCAACAGTTAAGATCTTACATCTTTATTTGCAAGTTGGAGGCAGAGATAAAGCTAACTGTGAATGGTATGGACTTTTGAAACTTCCATCCCCAGTGAAACACCTCCTTCCACAAAGCCACACCTCCTAATGCTTCCCAAATAGTTCCACCAACTGGGGACCAAGCATTCAAATATACAAGCCTATGGGAATTATTCTCATTTCAACTACCACAGCCCCTACAATATTAAATATTCCATCATTATTTATGGAAAAGCAAATAAGAGTCATCTCCATCTCACTCCATCTCACTCCACCTCACAATACACAGACTTGCTTTATCTTTAATAAGTGGCAAAATTTTATACACATTAAAGAATTGTTTTTAGTTTTTCCTTATGATTTATTTCAGTAAATATTTGTATTATATAGCTCTTCTATATACCTACATACCCAGGCCCATATAAGGATTTCTTAAGCAGAAAGGGGGACAAGCCTAAACCAGTGGTTGTTAAGCCCTTAAGCCAAATATGGCCCAGCAGGCATTCCTGTAAAGTAAGTCTTTGGGGGAACAGCCCCATTGTGTGTGGGCTGGGGCTCTTCCTCAATGCCACAGCCATAGATTGGTGTTAGCAGCTGAGAGTTGCTGGCCCATACATTTAAATAGTTAATAACTTGGCCAAATGTGGTATTGTTTGCTTTTAGTCCCAGCATTCAGTAGGCAGAGGCAGGTGAGTTTCAGGGCATCCAGAGCTGCACAATGAGAACCTGCCTAAAATAAATAAATAGTTATATTTTTAGACAGAACAAAATTACTGAGTCCTGCTATAGAAGACCAAGGCTTTCCTGAGAGAGCCCGAGTCCCTTAGGAAGTCCTTATTCTCCTTCTCCTTCTTTGCCTCCTTCAACCTCTCCTTCCCTTTCTTTTTTTCTTCTTTCCTTGCTTCTTTTCTTCTGCCTACTATAAGTGTCTATATTCACCTATTTTTTCTAAGGAAAAGGTTGATGGTTTCCAACAGAAAATCTGTGACTTACTTTTTTTTTTCAGAGTTCAATTGAATCACAAAGTGTTTTAGAAATGAGACCTACAAAATACGTGTGATCCTTCATCTGCAGCAGGAGCTTGGCCCAGGAGATATTAGAAATACAAGTCTCTACTAACCAGACTGTGCCCTCAGGAGAAATCCAGCAATCTGGGGTAACAAGTTCCCTAGTTCTAAAATGTGCTCTAGTTTGAGAACCTCTAGGCTGTCCTTAAAAAGTCAAAACATTGCTGACAAACCAGAACTGTTTGGTTCAGCCATTTTACAAAAGGACAGGAATCTAACAGACACTCGAAGTCACTGTCTTAACATGGCCCAGGACTGTCGACTAGGGCTTTTAAAACTGAGCATCTACGTTCATCCGAGATTTGAAATTAAAGGGCATTTCACATTTGGCTTTCTTGCCTTTCCACATTGAGCTCTCATTTCAGCTGTGCAGTCTGATTGTGAATGGCCAACCAGGGCAAACCCCTCTGCAGACACCACGCTGTGAAAAACGAACTAGAGACCACCATCTGGCCCATTCTTTTTTAGTGACACAAGTGACAAAATGGTCAAACATAAAAATTCAAAGCCTCAGAACTAGAATTTTCCTCCAGCAAACCAGCTCTCACGTGTCTGCCCATCTCGGCCCATCTACAAACATGTTTCTGGTCCAGAGCTGAAATGCCCCATCCATCCCCCCACCCCACCCCCTGCACACACCCTCCGCACTGCCTTCTCTCAACCATGTGTTCATCTCAGAGCCATTCTGGCTCTGGAATGACTATTGTTATTTGACAGGTGAAAGTGGGGTTGTCAGAGCTGCTCATTTTAGGAACCTGGTTTGAAATGAAAGCAGGATGACGTGAGGGATTGCTATTATTCTCTTTAGTTCTTAGGACTGCCTAGGGGAGAATAGCCTTCTCTATACCTCAGACCATTTGAGGGAAGCCTGTCCTTGGCTTGGAGGATCTCATTCAAACACATGCATGAACCTACAGATGAATACACAGCTAACCAGCTGCCCAGTTCAACCATAACTTCAAGGCATTGTCTCTCAGCTCAGAGCCCCATGCAGAGTTTTTCATTGTCTACTCCACTCCTGTGGCAATTCCAGAAGTTTCACATAAACCTACCCTACACCTGCATAATTTAATAATTATTATATCAATATTTAATTACCCTCCACCTGCATAATTTAAATCAATTTTTTTTTTTACTTGTTTTCTCCATTTGGAGCTCAGGGTGTATGAAGCAGGTGTGCTGATGTTGAATGTGGCATTTTCTGGAATAATCCCTCTCTGGTATTCACCAGACCTCACTGCCTGTAAACAGAAAGGAAGTGTTGCATTGTGTAACTAGTACAGTTAGCCTTGGTTTGTTGAGGGTCCTTTCTGTGGTTAGGCAATATTTGGTCTGTACTTGCCTACAACTAGCTGGAGACAGCGGACTGCTCAAATTACTTTTATTTTTCTACAGCTTCCTTCATTTTATGTTTAGTCACTCCTTAAACACCATTTTCTTTAGAAATGTACAAAATTTAGTATTCCTAAGAAATCTCACTATAACCAAGTTGCTTTCCATTGAAGGAATAATAATAGCAAATGGTAGCACATACCAAGTGTATTATATAGAGTACTCATGTGGGAAAACGCTATGGAAATCTGAGTGTTGTCCCCCATCCTATAGAGGAGGAAGGAAGCCAAGAGCGGAAGGCTTCTTGCCCTCGGTGGCCTTTGGTGGCACTGAGATTGAATCCAAACACCATTGGTGCCATGGTCTTCACCATGGGTCTGCTGTCTCAGAAAGACTCCACTCCCCTCCCATTAGCCCAGTTTTTAACTGTAAGCAGTGACTTCCCTCTGAGGGTGAGAATGCTCTTCACCAGGTCTCCACCAGCCACTCACTGCAGGGCCTGCTGTGCCGCCTGCTCCTCTCTCCAGGTGTCTTCAGTGACTCTCCCTGGCAGTACCCAGGAGTCAGAATGGCTAACCCGCTTCAGGGAGATCAGATCTCAACAGAACTGGTACCACCAGCCATTCCCTCTCAGTCAGCTTAGAGCCACTGACCAAAAGTCCAAACTTCCTGGAGTTTGCTTGTCAATACCTCACCCCACATCACCTCCACGCGTCTTCCATGTTTACACATCCATGTTGTTGTTTGGAACCTCTCTTCTGAACAAGTGTAATACAAAGAATATGCCGGAGAAATGCAAAGATACCCCGAAGTGTTCTGCTCTGCCTACAAGCCACAGCACCCAGAATGTCATACCCAAAGAGCCGAGAGTCTTGACGCACCCTGAGGAGGTCTCCCAGCAAGGGCCTTGTGATGTTCTTAGCTGATGCCTCTAGTTCAGTGTTGTAGGCTTTGAGATAGGAGAGAAGAGACCCAGAGGAGGGCAGCAGAAGGCAGAGAGACAAGGCTAGACACAGCCCACTCCGTGTACCTCACCATGCCAGCCAGGGGCTCCACAGGGGGTCTTCGCCGGTAGAAACAACTTGGTGTTTCTGAGAAATGCTGATTCTAGGAAGTAATTTCTATGTTTAGAATAAGATGAAAAAGGAAAAAAAAGTATGTTTTGGTTTTTTTAGACAATTAAAATGAAATACAACTCATTTTTTAACATTTGAAAAGTCTGAAACAAGTATGTATGTGGAAGCTCACACACCAAGTGCCTGACCAATTCAAAGTTACATATCAAATGAACAACAAAGATCTAATGCGTTTGTCTTAACAAAGGCGGGGCGGGGGGGGGGGGGAGTCTCACTTTCACAGTCTGCATGTGGGCCCACTGCAAGGGCATCCCAGAATTTGCATCCCAGAATTTGGAGGGGCACAGGTACTTAAGCTCCATTAGCTCCCTGATTAATCCACCTCTACCCAGACCTCAGAGCAACTGGAATATTTGAGGCAGATAAACACAGCCTGGTGGTTAGCACTGGACACCAATACATGGAGTGAGTTCAAAATGGTCTGTATACCTTTTTTTTTTTTTTTTTTTTTTTAAATCTTCTCTTTTGGTCTCACTCACTGGGAGCTTTCCCTTTTCTTTGTCTAGAAAAGTCTTCAAGCAGAGAAGTCCTCCTCCCTTCACCCATTTCCAGTCAGATCCTGGTGCCCCCCTCACTCATCGCCCCCTAATCCTCAGGGCAGCACCCTTTCATGACTGCATCAGGATCAAATTGCTTCTTAAGATTCTGCACAAACTTGTTTCCAGGCTTGTGGTTAGAGAAGGGGCCAGAAACTCGAACCCCAAATTTCTCTCTCCAACTCTACAAGGCATCATGAAGCCCCTAGGGCTCAAGCTCTCAATTTCCCACCCTTTGATGAGGTGGCTCAGTGGGCATTCTCTTATCCACACCCCAAAGCCTGAATCACGGACAGGAGATGAAAGATGAATGATGTCATGTTTTTGAAAAGCTTGGTGCTCCTGAGTGGAGACACGCTGTTTAAACACAAGAGAACGTATTCACAGGTTGAAGAGCTCCATTGTTTTTTTAATAAAAAATTCTGGAAGCACTGCAAACTGAAGCTTGCATGTCCTTTCTGCACCAGAGTCAGGAGAAATGTTTATCTAAAGAGAACACGCTGAAGTGTGGTTAGAACAAGGGAAGAAATGAAAGGGAAGTGTGATTACTATCAGGCTTGCTGACATTTACAGTGGAAAAAAAGGTAAGGGAGGGAGAGGTGGAGCACAGGAAGGGGGAGGGGAGGGGGAGAGGGAGAGGGAGGGCACAGGGAGGGGGAGGGGAGGGGGGAGAGAGAGGTGAGGCACGGGGGGGGGGGGGGAGAGAAACAGAGAGGGTACAGGGAGGGGGAGGGGAGGGAGAGAGGGAGAGGGAGGGCACAGGGAGGGGAGGGGAGGGGGAGAGAGAGAGGGTACAGGGAGGGGGAGGGGGGAGAGAAACAGAGATAGAGAGGGTACAGGGAGGGGGAGAGGCAGACGGAGGGGGAGGGGGCAATGTCACTGAGAGAAAACAGGAAAACAGGAGTCAAGGCTTAGACAACATTATGAGACACACAGCATCTTGCCCCAGCCTCACCCTGTCTTTCTCTTATCTGGGCTGGGCTTCCACCTGCAACTGAAAGATTTGACTCCCCGCCCCCCAAAGGCACAGCTTCACTCATGCAGAGGGACGCTGGAACTAGATCCTAGCAGGGGCAGGAACACAGCCCGGTTTCTGCTGCCCCTGGAGAGGTCTTCCCACTGCGCTACCCTGGCTGTGGGCCCCCAAGCAGGCAGGACAGAGTCTACTAATTACTACGTTTATTGATTTCAAGTATACATAGTGCTGGTATTACTGGAATTTTCAAGTGTTAGATTTTCAAGGTCATCTTTCAGGAAAATTAATAATTTCCTTCCTTCCTTCTATACTAATTGTATTCTTCATAATACATGTTAGTAATTCATTGACCTACAGAGCTCTGTGCTATAGGCAGACTATCTCTGCCTTCCAGGAGTTTATAGTCTTCTTTGAGGGAGTAGAACTTAGACTTAGCAAATCGAGGGCTAATATAGGCAAGGTTAAGACTTGGTGATGGTGATGAAGTGTACAAGTAGTTGCTGGGAAAGGTAGGCAGGAACCATCCTGAAGGTTGTGGTGGATAGACTTACACCAGACACATTAATGAATCCAGAGAAGAAAAAAGAGAATGTGTGTCCAGCATTCAGAGCCCAGGACATGGCAAAGACATGGATGGGATTTATGGGCACTGGGGCAGTGAGTTTTCCAGTCTTATTATTAGAAAATGGGATACAGGGATGGGAAGGATGCAGGTTGGGACCAGGGAAAGCAAGGTAGAATTTGAGCACAGAGAGAAGAGAGACTTTATCCTTGAGCTAAAAGAAGTCACTGTGACTTTGTTCAGGGCCTGATCAAGGCCCGAATCAATGTAGCTGTGGTGTCAAGAGGGGAAGCAGTAAAAGGCCTTCAGGTTCACAGTGGCCCTGATGAGGTTAAACGTGACTACCTAACTCATTATGTCACCAGGGAACTTTTATTCATACAGATGGGGAGAAAGAAGCTTCGGCGACTTCCCAAAGACCAAGTATAAGAGCATTCTCCTCATTAGGAGTAATGGTCATCAGAAAGTTAGGTGAAGTCCAGTTCTGTAGACCGGTCTTCTCCAATGTCCCCCTAGACAAGATTTGTGCCCAAAGGAGAATCTAGAATTGACTGACAGTAATGAAAATGGTGTGCGGAAGACTGGGGCTGAAGTCAGAATTAGCACTGCCCAGTCTGGCCCCCGCCTCCAGCTACCCTGCTCCCCCAACGCCAACTGTTGCCTCCCAGCAGAGCTGAGCGGAAATCCACAGCCACATGTGGCTGCCTGTTCCAGCCTGGTTGGCAGTTCACCAGGGACAGTCAAAGTCCTTGCACAACCACAACTGTCATTTGGAAAGAAGAGGAAGGACACCTGGGGGCTCTGGCCTTAAAATAAGGTCTCTGAGCCTCCAATAGACCCACCCCCCTAAGTTTTCATTGTTCTCGAGTTTGAACTTCCACATTTCTGCAGTGTGGGAAGCAAATGTAAGCTAAGCGTGATTTAAAGCAATTGTTTCATCTTTGTTGTATGTTGAGAGAGAGAGAGAGAGAGAGAGAGAGAGAGAGAGAGAGAGAGAGAGAGAGAAAGCATTTAAGTGTAAGGTGCACAAAAGCTTCAAGGGAAAACTAAATAAACAATCTGTACCTGGAGCAGGAAAGTCTATCGATCAAACTGAGTTTACTTTTGAACAAGTAAAGGTATCATTGGCTCTACCCCTAAGATGCTGATCTTTTCACTCACCAGACCTTTGTTCACTTAAATGCCCCCTCTCTCTAAGTATTCTCCTTTATATCAATTGAAATCTTGGTCTTTAAAGTTCCTTTTAAGCCTCTCAGCCTCATTCAACCCTTGCCCACATCATGCCAATCCATGTGGCAAACCTCCATAATACTGCTAAATGCATCTCCATAACGTTATTAAGTTCCTACTGCCTGCCCAAGCTTTGCCAGGCATAAAAACAAATAAACAAAAGCACAGGTTCCTGCCCTTGGGGAACTTACAGTCCATTAGAAGCAATCAACACACAAGCAACTAGCCCCAGAAAGGTGGCCAGAGACCTAATGGGACCCATGTCAGAAATCTGCCTTTCTACTGAGGCAGATGCCTTACACATCTGACCAACCACTGAAGGACAAGCCAAGAACATCCAAACAGCAAGCTGGTCAGCAGCCTCTGAAGTGGCATTCCTAAAATAGTTAGAATAGAAATACATTAACAATTGGCAGCAATCAGCGAGGTGAAAGATAAAGGGTTGTGGTACAGGAGGGGCAGCTTGGGGGCAGCTGCAGTCGCAGTAGAGTGCCTACTGTGTGCCATGGGATGGCCATGGCCTTATTACTAGCTAGAGTTTTGGGTGTTTTATTCCCCTTGTCTTAGGTTTTTTAGAGACATAGTGTCATGTAGCTCAGGCTGGGCTTACACTTGCTATGTAGCTAAGGTTAGCTCTTCCACTACTTTACTACAGGAGACCATAACTTGCCCAAATGGTGCCTGTGGGGATACTCACATTCTAACCATGAAAGGGAGCTTTCCAGATATGCAGGTCAACCAGACCGCATTTCTACAAGGTTCCATGTTACAGCTTGAGAAACACTTTATTTTACTTTATATTTTGTATATTACATTTGACAGTCTATAAGTATTTCATCATTATTTTTTAATTTATTATCTGTCACTCAATAAGATTGTAGTTTCCATAAATGCAAGGTATGTGTCTGAGCTTGAGGTCCTTACCTCATTATCTCTAGAACTCAAAACATGGTAAGCATGCCAAAGAACACTAGCTGAACAAGTGAGAAATTTTGACTGAGTTCACATAGTTATTAAACAGTAGAGTCAGAAACACTCTCCATTACCAGGAGCAGTGGCACACACCAGCAATCCCAACACCCAGGAGGTCCTGTCTTTAAAAAAAAAAAAAAATTCACTTCCCAGGATTCCAAAGGCCAGTAGGTGGCCACCTGCTGCTGTTTAAGTTCCATTCGTCAACATCTGGAACTGTTGGAAGCTGAGTACTCTCAGGTGAGACTCTCAAAACAATGTCACCCACATCAGAGCCCCCCTCAGGGGCAGCCCAACTTCCAGTGGCTGTATAATGCATGGAGATTCCCATCCTCTCCCACCAATCTGATAGGATCCTGAAAGCCCATCTCCAGAGCTCCTATGGGACCAGCTGAGGCCACTCTGCTATCCTGCTGCAGCCCAACTCCTCCTAGCTCCCTCTCTATCAAGGTCTTCCCTTTTCTCCCCGACAGGAGTTCACCCTAGAACACACTTGCCCCCAAATGTTCCAAACCTGAACTTTATTTCAGAGTATGTTTCATAGAAAACCCAGTCTGAGACCAAAAGACAATGACGTGGGAAAGGTGGCCCCTTCAGAGACCGAGACCTCCAAAGTTCTGCCTGGCACCACTGCCAGGTTCTATAAGGGTCATTATTTTTCCTATGAAATTTCATGATTCCCTGTTATCCCACAATTAAATCAATCAAATTAATAGGAGCCCTCAGAACTTCTAAGGAGCCAGATGTGGAGATGGGCACTTGTAATCCCAACACTTGGGAGGCTGAGGCAGGAGGATGGAGAATTCAAGACCAACCTGGCATACATATCAAGACCCTGTTTATAAATAAATGAACATATAAATAAACAAACTTTCCAAGAAGTACAACTGATTTTAATATGAAGCATAAGAGAGGAGCATACATAAGTATGACCCCCCAATAGAAGATTTTAAAGTCAGTTTGTGATATAGCTTAAAAATCACTAGGCACCTGCTATATGTGAACAGATAATTAACAGAGCATAAGGCACCAGAAACAAATGTCTAAATTCAAAACTGAGTATAAATAAAGAAAAGTGAATGTTTTTCTCTTATTGAAGGCATGAATAAGCATTTGCATTTTAGCCATAAAATGTACAACATATTTTATATGATCAAGCAGTGTAATCTCAGCATTAGGAAGTGGTTGAATTCTCTTCAAATAATGTCAAAGTTTTGGTGGCTGAAGTATTTAAATAACTTAAAATTTATCCCATTCAGTGAACCCAAAGGCAGAGTTCCAGAGAGAAAGAAAACAGTAAACATAAGACTAAATCTCACCCAGGTGTTGGTTTTGGCCATCCATCAGTAAATGTGTTCTCTGTGAGTCCACGGGCTTGGTTACTCTCCACCTTCAGCAAAACGCCTGGGAAAATGCACGAGCATCTCTTGAGACATGACTTAAGGAGGGATGTGTATGCACATGTGCAGATGTGTGTGGCCGTGGCTGTGAGGGTCAGAGGGCAACATCAGTTGCTAGACCTTGCCATGCCTTGTTTGCTGCTGTGTGTGACAAGCGACCTATACTTGAGCTTCCGGGAGTTCTCCTGTCCCTGCTTCTCACTTCACCAAGGAACACTGGGATGACAGACATTGCCACAGCCAGCTTCATGTGGCAACAAGCATCTTACCACAGAGCACCCCTGCCCCATCCCGCTCTAGCAGTTAACGATATCAACTTGACCTTACTGGGGAACACTTAGAAAATTAAAACATACCCCTGAGAGTGTCTGTGAAGAAATTTCCAGAGAAGACTAAGAATATATAGGAGTCTCAATCTCAATGTGAATGGTGTTATCATACAGGCTGGGGGCTCGGACCGAAGAAAGAGAGAAATGGAGAAAGCCAGAAATGTAGGGATTCATTCGCTCTCTCTTACATACCCTCCCTGCCATCATCCCATGATGGATGACAGCCTTGGAAGATGCAAGCTAAGGACTCCTCCCTCCCTCCCTCCTTTAAGTTATGCCAGGCATTCTGTCACAGCAAAGGAGAAACTTGACCAACACAGAAGTACATGTGTCCAGAGATTAGAAGAAACAGTGCCCAGAGCTTCAGTAGCAGAGAAAAGTTACATGAAAACCTCACATAATACCACCACAAAGACTGATGCAGACAGCAAGAACTTGACCATGTCTCAGAACAAAGCTCAGAACTGTGGACAAAGATCCACCATCCCACAAGGCCATGCTCACAATGACGAACACCAAGCTAGAAATCAGTAGTCACAAAGCATGAGAAAGAGGGAGACTGATCCAGATGACAAAGAACATGTGGTGTGATTGCATCCTTCATAGGCAAGAAGCTAGGGAAGATGGGAAAGGCCCTACAGACACAAAAGATGGCTTGCAAAATTCAGATCTCTAGAGACGAAGCCCCAGAGAGAGAGAGGCATGCAGTCCCCATGAAGAGTTGTCAAGTAGTCTTTGCCTATTCTTCCCAGCCCCTGCTGTCCCTTTCACCCTCTATTCCTGAGGACGGACCCACAGCCCACATTCTGGATTCACAGAAAGGGTGGCTTTTCCTGAGGCAGCATGAAAATCCCAGGAAAACATAACTGAATGTGTTT
Source organism: Peromyscus leucopus (assembly GCF_004664715.2). Taxonomy (NCBI): domain Eukaryota; kingdom Metazoa; phylum Chordata; class Mammalia; order Rodentia; family Cricetidae; genus Peromyscus; species Peromyscus leucopus. The sequence goes on from NC_051084.1 coordinate 71,638,944, forward strand.
CAGCAGAACCTCCAGGTTTTGAGGGTTGCCCCAAAGAAAGCCAGACCTAGTGACAGTGTGCACGCAGTAAGTGGGAGTCGGCTCCTCGGCGGGTGTTGAGTGGATGCTTTTGAAGTCTTACAAAAAGAATGGCAAGCCTGCCTGAGTTCCAAGGAACCCAGCCTGATGCTTATGTGGGAGGCCACCATGCAAACATACTCCGAAACAGAACTTGGCCCAAGCCTGTCCTCAGGAACATGTCAAAGTCTCCTCAGAAGCTGAACTCCAGCAATGGCTGAGGCTGTTGCAGTGAGAAGCTCTGCCCTTTTGGTTGTAACCTTGGCCTCTCAGGCTGGGGCTGCAGCTGGGTGGGCAGGGAGCTCACCTAGCCTGGGCAAGCCTGGGTCCTGTCCCTAACACAGTATCAGCATGTGTGGTGGCATGCGCTGTAATCCCAGCACTTGGGAGGTGAAGGCAGGAAGATCAGAAGTTCAAGGTCATCCTCAATTAACAGAGAGACTTCAAGGCTGGCCTGGACTACCCTAGACTGTCTCAGAAAAAAAAAAAAAAAGTGAAGAGGTGAGTGATGTCAGGCTACCCTGTAGCCTCCCAGCTGTCTCTGTTATTAAAGAAGAATTCATAACACCAGTACCCATTAAAAAATAAAATACAATAAAATGAAATGCCCATGAAGACAGTGGGGGCAGTGGAAAGAAATGGAACACAATAGTGCCTGGATACATTGACTTGAAATAAATTCCAACTGAGTTTGATTCTCATCCCACATTCGGACTGGGTGGCCTTTGTCAGCTAGCTTCCTATCTGTAAAATGGGAAAATAATATTAGCATTCCCTAGTGTTGTTAAAAGAAAACCTTAACATCACATGACTCACTGAACAAACACTACCCTAAAGTCTGATTTCTTTTTCAGTTTTGTTTCCCTTTGGTTTCTGTTAGCTTCCTTCTCTAAAGACACTTAATATGTAATACAGAAATTTTAAGGGTTAGAGAAATGTACATAAGAAAATATAAGTTTCCCTGTAACCCTGATACCTAGAAGCAATTAGTCTTTGTGTAGTGAGCGTCTCTGAGAGCTCATTGAAGTATAATTTCCTACACCATGTTTTCCACTTCTCACTTTTGGATCAATATTTTCCATTTAATTGAAACACCTTCCTGAAAGTCCCTTTGAATGACTGCATAGTCTTCCACTTCCACATTCCTGTATACAAACATTTCTTGAGGGGTGAGGGTGGGGAGAAGCTCTTCTCCCCCCACTTCTCTCTGTCTGTCTCTCTCTGTCTCTCTCTGTCTGTCTCTGTCTCTGTCTCTGTCTCTCTGTCTCTCTCTCTCTCTCTCTCTCTCTCTCTCTGTCTCTCTCTCTCTCTCTCTCTCTCTCTCTCTCTCTCTCTCTCTCAGCTCCCTATAGTGCCTGTGTGCACTAGAGCAGCAGCAGCAGCATTATCAGAATGCAGCCGACCTCTGTCCACATGGAACATGGTGCTAGCCACAGGCCCAGGTGTTCACGTTCCTAAGTATGAGTTTCTGTGAAGTTTTCTCAGGAATATCACAAAGCCATGACTTTTGGAGGTAAACGATTTGAATTTTCCAGTTTCACAAATGCATCTCCTGTCACGTCTACTTCAGAGAAGTCTTGTTTAGAAGATACCAGAAAACGTGTTATTGTGGCCAAACATGGCTTTCCTGACCATCACAAACAAAGCCATTATCTTCTCTTTCTTAAATGTTCTGAGAAATCCAAAAATAATTAAGTAATTATTAATAGACACCCAGGTACTCTGCAATCCCTGGACATGCAAGAAGACCCACCTCTGCTATTGCTGATGCAGTCATCGGCTGCATGTCTCCATTTTAGCTTTAACTTTTCTGTGTTTGCCTGAGCATCTCTGCCATGGCCATGCCTCCTGTGTTTGTTATTAAAGCTTCCCGTGCTCTGTTTGGGGTTTTGTCTCCTTTCACCAGCCGCTGAGACCAAACAGAAAATACCTTGAAATGCAAACAGTCCTGAGTTATTACACCTATTACTTTTTATTAGCAGTAAAGACAAAAGAGGCAAGGAACTGCTCTATTTATGCAGAGCAGATAGGATATAAATAATAATAAAATGCTAAAACTGTAAAACTTCTTACATAATATTAGTTTCGTTCTAATAAACAGTAGGTTTAGGTCTTGGCTCCATGAGATCAAACATGGTATATTTTGTTTCCATCCAGTATTTATACCCCAAAAACATTTTGTACAGGAAATAAAATAGTGATAAAAATATTACAGTCTTTGACTTTGGGCTCTGACTAGTCCCCGCTGCCCCTTCGCGTATGTTTCAGTAAAATACAGTACATCTTGCTGTTTTATTTCACTGTTTGTGGCCCGTGCAAAATCCTGTCTTCCAGCTGCCCAGTATAAATGAAGAGCTGGAAGAACCAGAGAGACACCAACAGATAAGTCTGGGCCTGGACTTTGCTTGTTATTGCTAAATTATAACCTTTTTTTTTTTTTTTTTTTTTTTTTGGTTTTTCGAGACAGGGTTTCTCTGTGTAGCTTTGTGCCTTTCCTGGAGCTCACTTGGTAGCCCAGGCTGGCCTCAAACTCACAGAGATCCGCCTGGCTCTGCCTCCCAAGTGCTGGGATTAAAGGCGTGCGCCACCAACGCCCGGGCGCTAAATTATAATCTTATTATAATTATTTTTAGATGCTGTGATTATTTGTACACATTGTGATTGTTTCTACAAAGCTCTAGGGCCAATGCTAGTCAGAGGGCAGCAACTGTGGCCCCTCTTCCGGTCTTAAGCACAGTGAGCAGTTCAGCATTTATGTCCTGAAGTTATTTAAATCCACTGTTGAGTGGGGCACGGGTAACCAGGTTTGCTGTAGCTTCTCGGGGTCATTATTACACCTTTTTTTTTTTTTTTTTTCAAAAAAAGTTCTTTGACCTAACAAATTTTATCACAAACCAAAGAGAGGAATTTTATTTTATCACAAACAAGACAGCATAGGATGGGAACACAAGTCACATTTCACTGTGGAGGGAATTATAACTGGACTAACCTGGTGCAATGCCCAGAAGTTAAAGGAACAATTCCAGCACCAGGCGTGTGACATTCATTAACACAAGGGGCTGGGACATGCTCAGTTAGGAAGGAAGGTGTCTGCCCACAGAAACTGGGGCGTGTGTTCAGATTCACAACACTCACGTCAATAGCCATGTTCTGGCAGGGTGGGGACGGGGCTCCCAGGGGCTTGCTGACCAGGTTCAGAAAGAAGCTCTACAAAAATTAAAGTTGAAGAAATCGCCTGACGTCCATCCCAAGACCGCTGCCCCCCACACCTGCACATGTAAAAGCACATACACGATCAGATAACACACAAATGAAGACATGAAAATATATTTGCTACATTTAAATATCGCCTTTAAAGTTACCTGATAAAGCAGAATGAGTGACATCTGAAAAAATAAAAAGAATTCCAACTTTTTGTTTCAACTGGAATCCTAGACTCTTTAGAATAAGTCCTGGCGTACGTAGACACAGCAGAAACCAGAACCATCACGTGCGGGTCCCTGAGGTGCACACTGTTGGTAACAATGTGAATGGGGCCATAATTAAAGCGCATTAATTTTGTACCTTCTACTCTGAAATGTGAACTATAAAGAAGACAGAGCAAAACTTACTTTTAAAGCAACAAATACATAATAATGTGTTACAGTAATACATTATAATATAATAATGTTACTGGGCCAAGGTGAACTGATAGGTACTGTAATTAATTCTGTTAGTTTCACAAGTGAGGCATTCCATTTCTACATTAGAGGAGCCTCCCCACGGTTGAAATGCAGGGAGAATTTGCTTAGGTAGCAACTTTCAAATGCTACGGGAACAGTCTTTGCCACAGACTCTGGTCATACCTGGTCATTTTCTAGACATAAAAGTGAATACACAGCTCCAGGCCTGGTCACTGTTGAACTGGAAGGTAAGACTTACTCTTTATAGGTAAAGCATTACTCTTTAAAAATCAGGCTCACTTCTATCACCCTCTTACCTCAGGGAGGAGTGGGTACTTTTTGTTACAATCACCTCTCCAGCACTCTGTTCTACCTAACATGGACAGCAGGCGCAGCCAGGGCATTTTCCATGTGGGCTAAACGGTGAAAATTTCTGAATCTAAAATAACTTGGTTCCTAGAAGCAGGTCACTTGTTTCTCTAGATTTGGGTTCCCTGTCCCCCACAATGGCCAGGAGAGATGCTTATGGCTCATCTGACATTTTTTAACTCCCTACTCACCTTATTTTCCAGCTACTCCTACTAACATCCAACCTCAGGCCAAGAAAGGAAAACTCTGCTTCCCTCTTTGTGTCTATAACTACCCCAGCCAAAGAGCTGATCTTGCCACCTGCTAGACTTATGCAAATATTGAGCCCTGTCACATCTGATGGGTGTGACAGCGAGTGCTTTCCACACACTGAGGCATGCTGGCTATCCCTGTAGCTACCTCTGCTTCCCTAACTTGCACACACTTGCCTGGAAGCTCCAAGGGCAACTCAAGATGTGCTTCCTTAACAGTCAAGTGGCTCTGCTCACCATAATTGGGCAGGCCACGACCCTTTCTTGTGTGTCCTCACCCAAATCTGCTGCCAAGCACGCACTTTTGCATACATGGCCAGGAAAACACACAGTCACGCAGAAATTTGATCTCTCAGCCTGCGTTGAAAGTAAGACTCCCTCACCGTTGGAGGCAGCCCACCATAGGCATATTCAGAGCACAAGAAATCGCTGGGATTCTCAATGTTAAAGTGCAAGTGGATGATGAACATGTCTCCATATGTCACTGCAGATTTAAGATCTAAATGCATGGTAAGGGTGGCTGGGAAGCCTGGGCCTTTATTTATAATCAGGGTCTGTCTTCTCCTCCTCCTGCTCCATACCCTTCCCTTTGGATCAAAGGGAGAATTCCAAGCAGACTGAAAAAACAATGGTAAATGTTTGCATTGCTGAAATTCACACTGGTGCCATGGGTGGATTTAAAGTGGACTGGGCTCTATAAACAAAATAGAAAGATGGTTTCCAAATGAAAATATGTAAAAACATACTGGGGATGATGCTTCAGAGACGCAGTCTGGTTAGTTGTAAAATGACTTTAAATTAGGCTTTAAAAAGGATTGCTAAATCTTGACACATATATGAGCAGCTTATTATCATGCAATTGTGCAGTAGTCGCTTGATCTAGTTACTGATTCGTCACATATGAATAAATGATTAATTACCAGAAAGGCTAAAACAGAGGAGAGAGCAGAGAGAGAAGAGAGCTGAAGCTCGCCCTGCAAGAGGGGCTTAAACACGTTTATTGCCCTTTAAGTGCATTTCATTAAGGCCAATTAAGGACTTTCATGTCTTATTAGAAAAATGAAGTAGATTTATGATGTTTTCGTAGGTTGTAAATGCTGGGGCTAGCAGATACAAAACCGAGCTGAAATGTGGTAGTTAAGAGCTAAGAAAATATATACAAATGCTCAGAGACAGCAAATATTTGATGACGGTTCAACACGAAGGCGATCTTTAAATAAAAGAAAGGATATAATTTTTATTTCCTCTCGTCTATCACTATAAGCTCAGGAATTTTCGCAAGAGGAGGGTTTTTCTATGTAGTTCAGGAACCTACTGTGGGGCAGGAGAAAAACCGAAGCCAGCATTTAAATGTCCTCACAGCCCCCCAGTCTCTGTCAAAAGCCAGAGCACATACCCATAAAAATACACTTTCAATCACAGTGAGAAATACGTGATTTAAAGAGAGGAAGGGGAAGTCAATCCAGCCCTGGCAGACTTGTTAATAAATCCACAGCAAGCAAAATTCACAGGTGAGCATGACAGCCATGACCTCCCTCCCACTGTCCCTGTCCCCTTGGATGGTGGTGCAATGTCTGTCACACATCCTGGACCTCCTTGACCCCATTTCAAGGGAAAATACTGGGGTCATCCTGCCCAAACTGTGCTAACTGCGGAGTCTAGTCTTTTAATTAGAGACGTTCCTTTACTCTTCACACACACACACACACACACACACCACTTTCTCAATTCATGCAGTTTTGTCAAATGCAAGAGCACTCATTTGCAGACATCTGGTAACACACACATTTTACCTTGCACATCATGATGTGCAACTGTTTATCATCTGTCCTCTTGGATAAATAATTTAAAACCATGAGAAACTTCTCAAGAAAATATCAGCCGAAGAGGTACAGTCACAACTTCTTAATCTCAAATTGGCAAGTGAGTAGATTATGTGTTGTCGATTTTTTTTTTTTTATTCAAAAGATGTGTTGCCCAGTGCAGGAAAGATGTCTGAACCTCACCAACAGCTCTGCAGTGTGCACACGACTATTACATACACGTGTCATGTTGCTTGTTGAAAACATATTTACTGCCACAAGAAGACTGAATATGGAAGTTTCCTGCTTCTTCAAGAGCAACATTTTCTGCTGAGCACCTTTAAAATGGAGTTACTGACAGATCCAGTGCAGGGAAGCAGATTAACCACTGCTTCACCAGCGAAGATGAAAAGGCACCAATGGAATCTATGAAGGTGGAAGTCAGGCCCCAAAGGGAAGTTCTACGGGCTCATTGTTCCCAAACACTAAGGACAAGCACACAGACCAGCAGACAAAATATTAATTTCAATGTCCTCAGTGTGACTCTATTTTGTTCTCTGGATTTGATTTTCCAAATAATGGCCTGGACAGAGACCTAAAGCAGCTAGCCACAGTTCTGCCTAGACTCTGCAAAGAATTTTATTGAACTGAAATGTGATGAGCATCTGTCCTTAGTGATTTATCCCAAACAGCAGAAATGTTATAAAGTGAGCACATTGCATCTGCAGCTGTAAGGAGAAACAGACAGCCTTTTAGCTAATACAGCCTTTTAGCTAATATCTAATCAAGCTTCAAGACGCCTGCCTTGTGGGGCACAGGGTTGCAGCCACTCATTCCCATGCACCTTTCTCTGGAATGCTGAAGGGGCCATTGTCACGTGTTCTAAAATGCTAAGTTAAATGTCTGTAATTGGCTTTGTTATTTTTCCACATCAACAGATGCCTCTTGATTTTGATGTTCACAACCTAAAATGTAAACCAGCTAAGGTGCTAGTTACCAGTAAGTTGTTACTATAGGATGAGGGAGTCTGGTGGACCTTCTTAAGGTCAGGACTGGACAGCTGTCTTGTCAGGCACAGTGGACTATTTCTGGAGAACTGCTGCTAAAAAATGAGAAGGAAGAGATGTGCAGCTTCTATGTCTCCAAAGACTCCTAAAATGCAGGATTTCTTCCACAAAGGCGTTTCAGTCAGCACCATTGTCGAGGAACCCAAACAGATTGATGCCTGTGGATCAGGACACAGACGTGAACATTGTAACTCACACCCCAGGAATTTCCACAAACAGTGCCATCTGAGGTTGCCCAATAAAAATAATACATCTTTTATCAAATCTAGCCAACAACTTATATTGAAACAGTCCATTAAAACAGGAAAAAACTTGTAAATGATACATTGGTAATTTCTCTTAGACCCAACTCAAGGGAAAAACAAGTCTGAATTAGCAGCTAGAGCAAAACGATGTTTTAATATTTGTGAGAGAGTTGGTTTCTATTGGGTAGTAGACCTAAATCTGCTGGATGCACACAGAGCAAGGATGATTTAAAAAAAAAGGCAGAATCAGAATGCAGCCAGGCCAGGGGAGCTGGGTGACTTCAGACCTTGAGTTTTCTAGGTTGTTCATCTGTCATCCCCACTGTCGTGATGAGCTGCCAGTGCCCATCATTTCTCCATGCTGCTGAAGTCTTGAGAGTCTCCAGGTGGCTTGTCACAGGACATGCATCACAGGGCATGGTGGTGCCATCCTTGGGTATACAGTTTTGAACTAGACGGTTTACTTTGAGTTGGCAGATGTAAATTAGTACTGGTAATACTCAAGTGTTTCAAAGTTACTAACAGTTCTCAGAGGTGAGAAGCTAAAAACCAAGGTCACAGATTCCGATTGTCAGACTGTGCTGTGGTGCTAGATTTGAAAATTAGTAAGAAAAAAAGTTCTTTTCTGTAGTAGGGATTGAATCCAGCTCTACCCCCAAGCTCCATCTCCACCGTCAGGAAAGAGTAAAAACTCAGGAGATTTTTGCCAGGTCCCCCTGTGTTGCTGGAGGGCTTCTCTCCAGGTTCCCCAAGCCCCGCAGTCCCACAATCCACTTATAAAATAATCACTCAGACGCTTATATCACTTATAAACTGTATGGCCGTGGCAGGCTTCTTGCTAACTGTTCTTTTATCTTAAATTAACCCATTTTTATAAATCTATAGCTTGCCACGTGGCTGGTGGCTTACCGGCGTCTCTACATGCTCTTCTCCTGGCGGTGGCTGCAGTGTCTCCCTTCCTTCTTCCTGTTTCCCCAATTCGCCTCTCTCTTTGTCCCGCCTATACTTCCTGCCTGGTCACTGGCCATCAGTGTTTATTTATATAGAGTGATATCCACAGCACTTCCCCTTTCTTCTTTTTTTAAAAAGGAAGGTTTTAACTTTAACATGGTAAAATTACATATAACAAAACAATTACCGAGCAAGAATTATAGTTACAATATTAAAGAAGATGTCCTATCTATCTTATATTTGTGAGTTTAAGGTTTTATATCTAACTTATCTTTTACCATAACTGAGGAAATTACGACTATCTAGTCTTCAACCACATCAAAGACCTGAGAAGGAACATAATGGTACCTGAGAAATGGTAGACGGATGCAAGCAACTTCGGGAATCTTGCAAGAGTAGACCAAGACAGCTGGCAGCCTGGACAGTCACCTAATGTTTCTCAGCATTGTTGGTGCATTCAAATTGGCTACAGGCCTAGAGTATCTGACAGACCATTTTCAGAAGCAGGATTTCTGAAAGACCATCTTACCCTGTCTTGGCAGAGTACAGTGGTCGCTTTCCTTGTGTCCCGCTTGTCCAGAAAGGACAGCATTGCATTTGTACTGTCAGCCATCAAGGCAAGGGCAGTTCTTTGCCCCGTAGGCCATTTTGTGCCAAAAAGACAAACTTCCAAATGGAAATGTCTTAGAAGCCCAACATTCTCTCGGGATCAATTGGTGCAGCCAGGAGCAATTGTGCCTCACGTCAACAGAATTCTAAGTTATTTAAATGCCATATTCTCTAGGTCTATGAAGTGTTTGAAGATTACCTGTCCATCTGACCTATGTATCTGTAAATCTGGATAACCTAACTAACGTAACTATAGAGATGACAGGCATAGGCGACTATAAATCTATAAATCTTATCTACCGAAATAACCTAAGGACTAAGGCTTCACGTAAATAAGGTAAACAGTCTATAAGCAAATGTATGGTGAAGAACGATGACTTCAAAATTGTGACAATACACAAGATATTTATAACAGAGGTAGGAATATATAGTGCGATATGCAATATGACAATAATCTTAAATATATATCAATATACCAAATATCCTAACAGAAGTAGAACATATATAAAGTATGACAGATATAAATTTACATTTGTATCAATATAAAAATGTTTCAAATAAGAGGAGAAATATATGTACATTATAACAAATATAGTTCTGTATTTGTATCAATATACAAATTATCTTAAACAGGAGTATAAAAATAGTTTACATTTGTATCAACATATAAGAATCTATAACAGTACAAATTACAGTGCAAATTGTCTAAGGTTGCTATTTTACCAAGTTTGTTTACTAGTATATACAATGATTTACCATCATATCTTATACCTATCCGTTCCATTTCTTCCGCCCCCCCCCCTTTTTTTTTTTACAATACTGAGTTAATATTTTCTTCCACCCCCAACCCTACAACTGTCATTCATAACCCTGTGCTGTGGTGCTAGATTTGAAAATTAGTAAGAAAAAAAGTTCTTTTCTGTAGTAGGGATTGAATCCAGCTCTACCCCCAAGCTCCATCTCCACCGTCAGGAAAGAGTAAAAACTCAGGAGATTTTTGCCAGGTCCCCCTGGCTTTCTTTGAAAACTGAAATATTATAGAATAGTGAAGATAAGACCCGCATGGCAGTTGTTGGCTGCATGGAATATGTACTCGCTCTAGTCCCCAGCTCCCCTTCTAGACCCTGCTATCCCATCTCTGCCTCCTCTATACATCTGGCCCTTGACTTATAGGTTCTTAGTTCTCTCTTCACATTCCTTGACATCCTCATACATCTCAGTTCAGTGAATCATTAACTAGAAAGAAATAAGAAATGAGAGATGCTGGGCTTGGAAACTATGAGCCACTTAAAAACTGATTATACCATAATATTCCATATATTTGCCCATCACATGTTTAACCCATTATACCAGAGGTCAGCAGGCTCACTCACTCACAGATGTGCTAAACCCTGCTACTGTCTGGTTTTATAAATATGGTTTTATTGGGACACAATCACACCCATTTATTTATAGAGTATTTGTGTTTGTTTTCTCATTACAACCCTAAAAGACCACATGATCTGAAAGGTGTGATGTTTGCTGGCCCTGTACAGAAGACCTGGACTAGCTCTTCTTTGCACTTAGGATTTATAGATGGGTTGGTGAGTGACATGAAGTTTCATCCAATGATGATCGCTCCTCTCAGTGTGCTCTGCACCTGCTAACACCGTCTGCATGAGTCAGTGACAGCTTATTTTCAAGAGGATAGGGTGACCAGAGATCTGAATATTTAGTGAACTGTTTCTCAAGTATCTATCCACTATAGATTTGTCAGCCACCTTAGGAAATGCCCTTTTTTGAGGAGCGATATATGAAGGGTGTATTTCAGCTTAATTTCTAAAATAATCTGTCCAGATTTTGAAGTCTATCCTGCCCTTCACTTCCCTGAACTGACATCTAGTCACCATACACCTTGTCTGAAACCTACTGAGTCCCAAGAATCTTAGGGATGTTTTTACTTCCTTAGAAGCAAAAAGGACCAAACAATGAGATTAAAACTGGAGGTCTCTATGTTGGTGGGTGTTAGTCTTCTTACTATAGACTACAGGAAATCCTGATGCTAGCTAGCATCTGTTTAGATTTTTATTCTGTGCAACATACTAAGCTATATATCCATATATCCATAAGTCATATATGTCCTATAATACTCAGAGTAACCCCATAAAATTGGTCATTGCCCTCCCATTTTATAGATGAGCAAAATGGAGGCTTTAAAAAGTACAGGACTGTATTTGACCTTGTGAAGTAACAAATACCATGACTGAGACCAACCTCCAGGTCTGTATGGTGTCCAGAACTTTGATACTTGTGAAGCTGGAGAGATTGTCATTGGGACAAATTACAATTTCAGATACAGAAATTAAGAAAAAAAAATCATGAAAAAAATGCTCATCTTAATGGGATGACAGATTTGGGATTTGGATGTGAGATGTTCAAATCCTAACAGGTCACGTAGACACTGCTGCACTCACAAACCTCCTTCTATCAGTGCTAATCCACCTCATCATTCCTTTAGAGGGAGTGTGTGAGTGTGTGTGTGTGTGTGTGTGTGTGTGTGTGTGTGTGTGTGTGTGTGTAACTCACACTATTTCTTCCCATTAAGGAAAAGAAAGATTCGTGTTGGAAACACAAGCGTGTGTGTTGGTCTACATCTTCATAAAGCCCAAAGAGTGCTTCCATGCTGTTGCTAACAATGGCTGGGACCCCCTGCGTAGCCGCAAAGGCACAACATCTGAGCAGACACCGGGGAGGAATGTGTCATGAAGGGACATTCCTCATAATCAAGGATAATTCAAAAGGGAAACAGTGACCGAACATCTATGTGAGCAGCAGAAGCTTAATCCTGAGCCCAGCTCTGCAGACGGGGCGCAGGCTGCCGCAAAGCCGGGGCAGATGCCAGGGCCGGGGCCAGTCACAAACCGAACAGAAGTCCAGTCCAGAGCTTGGCATCTGGGTTCTTCAGCTGCCAGCCTTGCCTCATGAGTAGCCCCAGTGCCTGGCGCCTGTGCAGAGAACAACAGAGGATGAGGCTAAAGAGGTCCATGCTCTGTCCTGCCAGCAACAGGAGCTGGCAGTGCCAAGTGAAGGCTGCAGCACCTCGTCACTGCCAATGTGCCTTGGAACGGCTTAGATATTTTCTAAAGGGACAACAGAATTCCTGCAAAAAGAGAAGACCGGGTCCAACACAGAGAACCACTCCTCCCATTTCCCTTTTATTTTAAAACGAATGAGAATACCATTATTCTTATCCACAATCTCTCCTTTTTTACAAGCCTAACATGGCCATGTATCTTTCTGTTTCGTTCCCACATCCCATAGCCTCACATTAATATCAACCCAACAGTTTGTTTCGTATGTGATTGCTAAACTTCTGTCTTGGGCTGCTCCCCACCCCCTCTAACTTCAACATTATTATTATTTGCCTTTCTCCTGTTTCCAGAAGGCATTGCCAATAGAATAAGCAGCGTGCATTGAGGGTGTGGAGAGCAGGAGGGAGGCTGAAACGCCATCTTGTAATGAAGTTAGTGAGCTGCTGCAGCCCTGGGGATTGCATTAGAAAAGAGTCAGGGTTCTATTTGTAAGGAATCCTCCTGCAATTCTCCAACTAGGAAAAAAAATGTGAAGAAAGTAGGGTGCTAACATGTTGCAAAGCAAAGGCTACTTCCTCAATACCAAGATACTTGTTTGTTTCCTGCTGGGGTTTTGTAGTGCTAAGGATTGAACCCAGGGCTGCATGAATACTAGAGAACCACTGTGGCACTGATCACTACCCCACCTCTCACATGACACTGTTACCAGGGAAGTTGGGGTTCTCTTTTATAATCTTGGTCTCATGAACAAAATAATTTTAAAACAGGCACAAAAACCAGCTCAAGGACCATTGTATTGGACTGGGAAAGAAAAACTACAGGGCAGACAAACCCTCAATCTCAGCAGCTTCCAGGCAGAGGGCAATGGAGAAGAGGAAGAGAGAGAGATGGTCATGCCTTTTGACTTAGGGTCCAGGAAAGCAGGCAGGCTGAGACGGAGGGAAGCAAGGGCTTCAGAGAGAAAGGGAGAAAGCTCAGAGAGTCAGGGAAGTCATGCTGAGGTTTCTGGTCAGTGTCTAAAAATGACATAGAAAGGAGGAAAAGTGAAAGTTACTTTAAAAACCTAGAACTCGCCGGGCGGTGGTGGCGCACGCCTTTAATCCCAGCACTCGGGAGGCAGAGGCAGGCGGATCTCTGTGAGTTCGAGGCCAGCCTGGGCTACCAAGTGAGTTCCAGGAAAGGCGCAAAGCTACACAGAGAAACCCTGTCTCGAAAAACCAAAAAAAAAAAAAAAAAAAAAACCTAGAACTCGGTTTCTCCCTACCCCATGATGTCTCCCTCTATCATGGTATCTCTTTCATTGCTCTCCCACTCCATCCCTTTTCTACCTCAACCATCCCATTCCATTATGTTCTCATTCCCCATCCCTTACCCTCCATTCTCCCACCCCATCCCCAGTTTACTCATGGAGATCTCATCTATTTCCCCTCCCCAGGGCAATCCATGCATCCCTCTTTGGATCTTCCTTATTTGCTAGCTTATGTGGAGTTGTGGGTTGTTGTCTGGTTAATCCTTTGTTTTACATCTAGTATCCACTTATGAGTGAGTACATACCATTTTTGTCCTTCTGAGTCTGGGTTACCTCACTCAGGATGATATTTTCTAGTTCCATCCAGTTGCCTGCAAATTTCATGATGTCATTGTTTTTCTCTACTGAGTAGTACTCCATTGTGTATATGTATCACATTTTCCTTATCCATTCTTCAGTTGAGGGGAATCAAGATTGTTTCCAGGTTCTGGCCATTACAAATGATGCTACTATGAACATAGCTGAGCATGTGTCCTTGTGGTATAATTAAGCATTCTTTGGGTACATGCCCAAGGGTGGTACACCTGGATTTTGAGGAAGATTGATTCCCAATTGTCTGAGAAACTGCCATACTGATTTTCAAAGTGGCTGTACAAGTTTGCCCTCCCACCAACACCCAGGAATCCACAAGGATGACCCCAGCTTAGACTACTAGCAAAAGCGGAGAGGGTGCCTGGACTGGCTTACCCCAGTAATCAGATTGGTGAATACCCTAACTGTCATCACAGAGCCTCCATCCAGTAACTGATGGAAGCAGATGCAGAGATCCACAACCAAACACCAGGCTGAGCTCCAGGAGTCCAGTGGAAGAGAGAGAAGAGGGATTCTATGAGCAAAGGCATCAAGATCATGATGGGGAAACCTACAGAGACAACCAAACCAAACAAATGGGAATTCATGAAATTTAGACCAACACCTGTGGAGCCTCCACAGGACTGGACTGGGCCCTCTGCATAGTGAGACAGTTGTGTAGCTTGACCTGCTTAAGGGGCCCCCTGGCAGTAGGATCAAGATCCATGCCTGGCCTGGCGCATGAGCTGGCTTTTTGGAGCTCATTACCTATGTGGGACACTTCACACAGCCTTGAGGCAGGGGGAGGGGCTTGCACCTGTCTCTACTGAATGTACCAGGCTCTGCTGACTCCCCATGGGAGGCCTTACCTTCTTGTAGGAGGGAATGGGAGTGGATTGGGGGGGGGCTGGAGGGACTGGAGGAGGGAACAGGGGGATCTGTGACTGGTATGTAAAATGAATAAAAATTTCTTAATTAAAAATAGAATTCAGGAAAGCAGGCAGACTTAAGAGTAGGCAGCTGAGTGGAGAGGGACTTCTGGAAGCACAGTACAGTATAAAATTAAGGGAAAAATTACTCCTCCCATCTCCTTGACATGTTTTCAGGTGAATCTACTTTCCCTGGGAATGGTGTCCCGGGCAGGTGATTGACAGGCCAGCTGGATTAACTCTTAAGAGAGGAGACAATTGTATGCAATGTTATAATCTAGTGGTTCTCAACCTTTCTGACGCTGTGACCTTTAATACAGTTCCTCATGTTGTGGTGACCTGCAACATAAAATTATTTTTGTTGCAACTTCATAACTGTATTTTTGCTACCATTATGAATTGTAATGTAAATATCTGTGGTTTTTGATGATCTTAGGCAACCCCTGTGAAAGGATCATTCAACCCAAAGGGGACCTGACCCACAGCTTGGGATCCACTGTTTCAATCTTTGAAATGGATCAGAATGTCAGGTCTCCACCCAAAACCAGAGGTCAAACTCAGCATCTATTCCTTTCAACAGGACAAAGTAGCTTTCCCTTAACAGGCTTCAACAAAGCCCAGTACCTCCACCTATCCCTAAGGAGGTGCGGTTATGAAACTTCCCTTCTAGAGTGATGGGGAGATGGGAGGCAGGACCCAAAGCTGACAACAGGAAGGCCATCCCCAATGGTCTCCAAGGCTACTAATCCCTAAGCAATACTTTGAAACTTCAGAAATCCTTTGCCCATTCACACCTGATGAAGAAAGGGGAAAAATAAAACCAGGAGTATCTACAGTCCTCATTGACAGGGGTCCTCTCACCTGGATGAGAGCTCAGGCTTGTCAACCAGGTAAAAACAAGCACGGCAGATCTTCAGTAAGAGGTACATCATGACCATGTCACTTCACTCCAGGACTTAGATGGTGAGTTTAAGAATATTATGTGTAAAGCTTCATGTAAAATGAAGTCATTTTATTAACTAATGTAACTAGGTCCTCATTATCCTAGCTAAAATCTAGATTAGTAAACATGAACGTCAAGTTTTAAAATCTTCATAATCACTCTTAACCTCTTGTGTTTTAGTACAATTTTTACATAATTATTCGAGAATAAACAAGATGTATTAAGTTAACCATGAATAGACCACTCTTCTCCACTATAGCTCCAACACTACTCCTGAACCTCATTTTCCAGTTCCTTCCATCACAGTGCCCACGTTGTGGGCACTCAACATTTTTGTAGAGGCTTAGCTTAAGTAAATGAAGGACTTTCTTCAGGGAATTTTCTTTTCCTCCAGTTCCTCCCTGGTGCATAATCTCCATCATAGTGCTCAGCATTTGATTATATTGCCTTATAATGTAGTAGTTCTCATCTAAGTATGACTTATGCAGTGTGAAATCCTTGGAGGAAGAGATCAGAACTTCCAGTTTTATTGAAATTTTAGAAATGATTGTTTTTCAAAATACAGTTTATCTGGACCTAGAATTTATTTCTGTGTGTGTTATTAAAAAATCAAACGTTTTGATGAGGCAAATTTTATACCACTGTCAAAACCAATATTTTTGGTGTTAATATTGTCTGTGGAATGCCAGCTGTGTATGAGAAGCAGAGGATTCCAGAAAGAGTAACTTGCACCTAATGCAATAAGCACATAGACTAACTCTTGGGACTCCTGTGTACTTACTCAGGGGAAAACGACCATTAATTGGTGCCTTAGGTTGGACATCACCACTGTCTCTGAACTATGCCCCAAGTATTACTTCATAGATCACTTACAAGATTGGTTTTTAATTTTTTTTCATTTCTTTTTTATTTGTGTGGAGATCAAAGGACAATGTGATTGAGTTTCTAAGGAGCTGATTCTATTCTTCCACCGTGTGAGTCCAAGAACTTGAACTCAGGTCATCAAGCTTAGCAGCAAGCCCCTCTTCCCACTGAGCCATCTCACCAGCCCTCATGAGAGGTTTTATTTTTTAGTGACATACTAAGACCACTGAAATAGCCTCTTTGAATAAAGGTTCTGTCGATGCTTCTAGAGGGTCCCCAAAGCCACAGTTCTGTCTGCACACTTCACTGTCAAGAAAAACAATCAAGAATTTGACACTAACTGCTCCTTCAGTGCTTACCTTTCATCTGTGCCTCTTCAATGTTCAATGTTCAATGTTCAGTTCTTTTCTGTTCTGTTCTCTTTTTTCTGTTGTGTTCTGTTCTTTTTCTTTTCCTGTAATAACAACAACATATTAAAAGCTGAAGCCAGTCTGCAAATTTCAGAGCTACCAATCGGATCAAAGAGAATGAAATGGACACCAAGAGAAATTGATTTAAGGACTTTCAGCAAGACAACAGAAAGAAAATGTGTTCAGAGAAGATTGAGTATCAATGTCATTTTGTGTCAGATGTCAGCATGTCAAAAATAATTGTGTTTTGTTGCACTGTAGAAATAAAATCTCTTTATTTTTCTTCATGCATGCATATATTACATATAGAGCAAGTCTCCCAAAATATGCATTCTTAAAAATACTTTCTCACCTAGAATAATTTGAGTTCCTGGTGTTAAAGAAATATTAAAAATTTTAACTGCCCACAGGAAAACACAGCCAGTCGCTAGGCTCAGAGGAGCCTTTCATCTGTGGAGGAGGGTTCTATCTGCTCTTTCCTTACGGCAATTATTTCCTAGGCCCGTGCCAGTTTTAACCCTAACCTACCACTCGGTTGAGATATCTGGTTTACAACAGCAAAGAAAAGACATCATTTGAAAGCACACACTGTGTGCATGCCTAAGGCATACCACTCATGCTTTATGCAGCCCTTTATTCTTTGACAAGACATTGTTTAGGTTGAGTAGACACAGCAAAAGTAGCAACTCAAAGGGCCAATTTTGGAAACACCTTTGATGCAGCCAAAGCAGGATGCTATATCCTGTGCACGGGTTCCCTCTCTGCCTCACTCCATATTCTAATCTTTCCATTGGGTTTTCTAGTGACCAACAGCAATAAAAATTCACCCACATACTTTCATACTTTCGCCAAGAAAGCAAAATGGACCTCTAATAAAGAAAAAGTTGACTTGCTTTTCCAGCTGGTGCAGTGGAGACTGTAGCTTTCTATATGGACTGAGAAATTAAGCTCTAGAAAAGGTAAGGACATTTATATCTCTGCCAAAAACTAATATATATTTTAATGGCAAACTAACACCCACAGTTCCATACATGTTAGTGGTGGACTGACTTCCACTGTTCAGTCATTTCAAATCTACACCAGAAGGGAAAACTTGTCTGCTGTGAATCTTCTAGTGGCTCAGTTCCCTGCCAGGTCCTTTGGCTGCTAGCACTGTTCTATGAACAGAGGACAACTTCAGTGGGAAATGAAAACCAATGGAGATAAACCACATTAAAAATATAAGGCGACATTTCCTCATTTAGGTGTGTTGTATCACTAAGTTTTCCAGAGGGCACATACATTGTAAAGAGTCACTGAAAGGAGCCGCACCTCCCACTGGGCCTTCTGAAAGGCGGTGATGACATCAGCAATTGTCTGAGGTTGGAAAGTTGCAGGTCCAGAGTCTGATTACAATTTATCTTGGGCTAAGTCATCCCCCACAAGGAACAATTCTTGCCCATATCTATAAACAACTTAACATCCTTGGGACTTACAGGTAAAACCTTTTGAGGTGTCTTAACAGTCCACTAGCTTCCACCAATCAAAAGGCTGAGAGAGTTGTAATATAGCATCCGAAGCTTACAGCAGCAATTTCCCCACTTTGAATGAGAACAGCCTCCATAGGCTCATATGTTTGAATACTTGGAACATAGGGCATAGCACTACTGAGAGGTGTGACCTTGCTGGAGGAAGTGTGTCACTGTGGAGGCACACTTGGAGGTTTCAGAAGCTCAAGTCAGTTCTCTCCTTGCTGCCTGTGGATCCAGATGTAGAATTCTCAGCTCCTTCTCCAGCACCATGTCTGCCTGAACACTGCCACACTTCCTGCCATGATGATAACGGACTAAGCTCTGAACTGTAAGCCAGCCCCAGTTAAATATTTTCCTTTATAAGAATTGTCATGGTCTTGGTGTCTCTTCACAGCAATAAAACCCTAACTAAGACACCCACTTACCTAATGTTCCTATCAATGTATTCAGAAAGTGCTTTAATTTATGGCTTCTTTTTTCCGTTTCTATAAAAATGCCATCAAACTGTTGGCATTTTGGAACATGGAATTTGAGGGAACTCAAATCTGAGTTCCTTGCCATGGTCACTTATTCTTTTGGCTTCAGGATAAACTCTTATCTCCTTTGAGGTAAGAGCTGTGCTTCTGTATCTACAACGTTTATTATTTTAAGACAACAGCCCACTCCAGAAATTGCTGTTTTAAAATAAAATCTTCTATTGTTTTTAAAGCACCTGCTCTAGGATATTAAAGAGAGAATCTTTCCATTCAGCTGAATGTTTACTGAGTATCTACTGATGCAGGTTTGAATGAGAACAGGAATAAAAGGAGGAGGAAGGAGGGTAGAAAGAAGTTGCAAAACTGCCATGGTCTGTTTGCAAAACTTCAGTTGAGAACCCAGGCATAAGCCACCCCTCAGTCATATACACAAAATACAGGACATTTAGGAACTACCTTGAAATCCATCAGTGAAAGTTGTCAACCTATTGGGCCGAGTAGCCAGTGAGAAGCTGGACATTACATCAATTTGCTATGTGTTGCTTTTCTAGAAAATACCTTTTACTGAAACACAAAAAGTAAAATATCCTCATATAGATATGATGGAAGCCAAAGGTTAGAGTCAGTCTCATAGCAAGTTCTCAACAAAGATGAGAAGTAGAGGCGGTTACACAGAGGAAGCCCTCTCACATGGGAAGAGTTAAACAGACCAGAGGCAAGACCCCAGGCAGAGTATGCATGAGCATAGTTAATGATAGATCAATACATACATCATTTGATCTCAGAAACTGGGAAATGTTTCTCCTCTCAACAGTTTTTAATATTATAAAATGCATACATTAGGAAATTAACCACTAATTATCATTTTCAATTTATAGTCACAAAAAAAGAAAGCATCAAGAGGATTGTGTTGAGAACACTGTATAGACTTCTGGAGAAGATAGTGTCTCCTTGTGATCCATGAGGAAGAGTGGGAATAAGAGACTAGACTGTCACCACATAGGGAACGAGCTTCGTATTCACAAAGCTCTGATAAGACACCTGAAAAGTACAGGGGACGAGTCAGCTGATATTCTCAAAGGAAGCTGAGTCCAGGAAAGTTCTGAAGGGGGAAGAGGAGCAGGGAACTTCTTGAGTCCTGTCCCCAAGATAAACTCAGACTTCACAAGCCTCAAAACCAGTTGCAGGTTTGGGAAAGACAGGGCTTCCTCTGTGGGTGTGTCAGCATTAGAGGGAATCCTGTCCAGTCCCTGTGTGACACATAGGGAAGGAACCAGACACTATATTGAGATAGAGTCAACTGTTTGAAACTAAACCTCTTTGAAGGCCTGAAAATGGAAAACAACTATAAGCAATGAGCATAAATGTATGATCTACCACAGCCCCAGAAAGACAGCCTGAGATGGCCTGTATGGAAAACAGGAGGGCCAGACTCTGACAAGATGCAAGTGAAGCATGCAAAGACACTACCTTAGTGTCCTTCCTGTTACTGGGCTAAACCTTCTGACCAAAAGTAACTTGGAGAAGAAAGAGTTCATTTGATTTACACTTCCAGGTCACAATCAATCATTGAGGAAAGTCAGGGCAGGAACCAGAGCAGAAACCACAGAGAAAGACAGCTAACTAGCTCCCTCCTCAGCTCATGCTCAGGTAACTTTAAGAGCTCAGGCTCATCTGCCTAGGGATGGTGTCCCCCATAATAGGCTGGGACCTTCTATACCAAGACAGTCCCTCACAGACATTAACACAAGCAACTGTGATCTGGGAAATCCCCTAGTTGAGACTCCTTCAGATGACTCTGGGCTTTATTAAGTTGATGCTGAAGCTAATTAAGATTGTAGCCCTGCCCTTGGTGACTGATGGGATCTGAAACTAAAGTCAATAACATCAAGGAAAAAGTTAGAAAAATGCATAACAAAACCAGCAATATGGATAAAACATTCATAAAAATGGAAGAAAAATTCAGCAAGGAAATTCAGATTGCAAAAGAAAAAAATTAGAAAAGTCAGAAATGAAAAATTCACTGAATCCAACACAAAATATAATGAAACCCATCAACCAAGCAGAAGAAAGAATATTAAGGCTGGAAAACAAAGTAAAAAAAAAAAATACCACAGTGAGATATCAATAAAGGAAAATTAAATAGAGTGACCACAATGTCCAAGAACTCTGAGAGACATCCTAGAGGCTAACCCTAAGACTCCACAAGCTAGAAAGAGGAGCCAAGATAAAAAATAAAGGCAGAGAGAATAAAATTATAACTGAAAGTCTCAAATATAAAGACAGAAATGGATGTCCAAACATAAGGCATTTAGAATCTCTGAACGGACATGAGCAGAGAAGAGCATCCCTATGATACGGTCTAGTCAAGATGTCAGGAGTAAGCAAAGGAGAATACTGAAAGCTATAAGAAGGAAATAACTTATGTACAAGAGCAAGTGCCACATGAAACCTCCCATCTGCAATCCTAAAAAACAAGAAACCATGTAGTGATACACCCTGAAGGTAAGCCGCAACTAACCAGGAGTGCTATATCCCGCTGAGTTATTATTTAAAATTGACAAAGAAATAAGGACATTTTAAAACAAGCACAAACTAACATAGCTTGTGACCATCAAGTCAGCAAATGTAGAAGATTATTAAAAGAATTGTCTACACACAGAAGAAAGACAGTCTCGGTCATGAGGAAACAGGAAAGAGTACATTTCATGAGAAGAATAAATTAACAAAAGAGATCTAGGAAGGAATCCATCAAGCCTAACACAATAAATGAGTAAACTCCTAGTACTAAAAGGAGAGAAAAGAAAGAACAAACAACACTCTAAACAATTGGGGGAAATGATAAAATAATAGGAATTAATAAACATCTCTTGATAAAAATATTAGATGTAAATGGCCTCAAATCACCAACAGAGAGATGCAGACCAACTAAATGTATTAAAAAACTAGATCTAACTATCTCTTACTAAATACATGCTCAATTGTAAAGACATCTAGAGACTGACATTCTAAGGGTGGAAGTCAATCTATCAGGCAAGCAGCAACTCAAAACAGTGATATAACTATACTCATACCTGATAGAGTAGAAACAGTGTGATATAACTATACTCATACCTGATAGAGTAGAAACAGTGTGATATAACTATACTCATACCTGATAAAGTAGAATTAATTCCTAAATTGATCAAAAGAGATAAAGCTACTATGTGTTAATAAAAACAACCCATTAAGAACATGTAACAATTATAAATGCATATGCACTGAATCTATGAGCTCCCCATTTCTTAAAACAATAATGGGCACAAAAGGTCAGATAGGTCCTTATATAACAATAAGGGGTGACTTTAACACCCCCACTTTTACCTTTAGCTAGGTCATACAAACTAAAAATCAAGGGGGAAATGCAAAGTTAGAATACACCACAGATCTAATGGACCTAACAAATATTATCCAACAAAAATTCAGCAGCCCATGGACCTTAAAAAGACCACATTTTAGATTGCAAAGCAAATCTCAACAAATACAAAAGAATTAAAATATTTTCTCCTGTCTTACTATGTCATGCTGAAATAAAACTAAAAATAAATAACAAGAGAAACTTCAGAAATCATGCAAATACTTAGAAATGGAACGATACAAACCTAATAACCACAGAATCACTAAAGAAATCGGGGAAGAAATTTAAAACCTCCTAGAATAAAGTAAAAATGAAAATACAACTTACCAGAATCTTTGAGACACAGATAAGGTGAAAAAGGAAAATGTACGCCTATGAGTACTAAATGAAAAACCCAGAAAGACCTCAAGTACTTTGCCCTAATGATACAAGTCAAGATTCTAGAAAGATGAGAATAACTCACACCTGAAAGAAAAAGATGGCAAGAAAAAATAGCAAAGTATAAATTAATGAAATGGAGACTAAAAGAATCAAACAAAACATTGGTTCTTTGAAAAAATAAATAAGGTTACAAAGCCTTAACCAAACTAATCAAAGAAAAGAGAAGGCCCAAACTAACAAAATTAATAATGAAAGGAGGAAGAAAACTATAGATTCCTATGAAATACAGAGACTCATTTAAGAGTAACTTTAAAACTTATATTCCAACACACTGAAATCTAGAAGAAAGGGATAAATCCTCAGGCACATATAACTTACCAAAAGTAAATTGAAAGATATAGACAACGTAAAGCAACAAGACTGAAGTAATAACCTCCCCGATATAAAACCCCAAGAGCAGACAGTTTCATTGCTAACTCTTGTAAGATTTTATACACGTGTGGCTCAGGCTTCCATGTCCTGGTTCTTCTGCTTGCTCTGTAGTGATGGCTCTTTCTTCATCTCTCATCTCTTTCTGACTCCTCCTTCAAGCCCAGTTATTGACTATTAGACTGGCCTCGGTCCTGTCCTTGGTCCTATCCCTGGGTTTTGATACTACTTGTAGGCAATCATTGCCACTATCAATCCCTGCCATGCTAAAGTCCACCTGCCTGGCCTACACAGTGCTATTGTTTGTGTGTCTGCTTCACCCATGATCAAGAAGGATGTGGAAACTCCACTCTTGTTGCTATTGTCATCATTTATGCTCTCATTCTTATAACTCAAGCCTATATATCATTAGTAAATCCTGTGGTTCAAGTATTTCTAGACTCCAGCCACTCCTTATCTCCTCCACCATGACCATTTTCCCATTATACAAATGACCTTTTAACATGCCCTATAATTTATTTATGTGGCATGCTTATTATTTATAAAACTGTCTACATCTTTAGAGTGCAAGCTCCATATGGCAGAGGTCTTGTTAATTTCATTATATATCTTAAGCTCCTACAATAGTGTCTGGCTCATAGCAGGTATTCAGTAAACATTGTCCTAACTGATTTATTTGATAAATGTATATTAAATACTTAAATTCCCTAGGCACTGGACATGTATGAATAAATCATGCCCCTGTCCTCAGTGAGTTTATACTGCAGTAAAGAGGGAGAGAAAATTAACAAGCAAACTAACAAAAAGACATTTTTAGATGGAAATAAATACTCTGAAAAAACAACCCGGGTGGTGTGAAAGCCATGGAGGCACTATTTTACATAAGGTCTAAGAAGTCTTCTTCAGGAGTAACAATGGGTGGAAAGGGGCTTAGATCAATAAAAGATCTAAGGCAAGGAAGCCTTTGGTAATTTAAGGGACAGAAAGAAAACACAGCTGATGAAAGCTGCTTTGGAGGGACAAGGAGAGGACAAGTGTGGACGAGCGGTCATGACCAGACCACACAGCCCTTGTATGCTGTGGTGGTGCTTGAATTCCACCCTGTGTGTGACAATCTGATTGATGGAAAATGTAAAGAGCGCCTTGAGGAAGGGAAGAAGTAAAACTAGAGACTGATTAAGAATATACTGCAAAATGGCAGACTTCTACAGACATTTAGAGGGAAGGCATGATCCATCTCAAAAAGAATTTCCCCTGGGCCCATTACAATAAACAAGGATTTGAGTACAATGATGGGCTCACTTAAAAAAAGAAAAAAGGGGGCTGGAGAGATGGCTCAGAGGTTAAGATCACCGACTGCTCTTCCAGAGGTCCTGAGTTCAATTCCCAGCACCCACATGGTGGCTCACAACCATCTGCAATGAGATCTGGCACCCTCTTCTGTATACATAATAAATAAATAAATCTTTAAAAAAAAAACACCCAAAGACATAAAATAAATACCTAATTTAAAAAAGAAAAAGAAAAAAGGAAAAATCACTGAGACAAAAATAATTGAGACTTGAAATCAGAACACTCAAGAAACTTGGTAGTCAGAATTATCCTGAAGATGGAAGTCGGAATAAGAACCGACAGTTACAGGAAGTGTGCTCACTCACCTCATGAAAGCGAAGCCACAAGCCTGCACAATGTGGCTGGGCTGAGATCAGAACCCTGTGGAACAATGGGACCTTCAATGAGGCCAAGGAAGCATGATGCCGACTCCCCCTAACAGGAGGGGACAGGAAAGAAGAACCATTTTCCTGTCCCAGAGGGAGTCATTACAGAACACTGACTCAGTCTGACTGTAAGAGTCATTACTAGATAAATAATAGTCTTCCTAAAGTTTATAACAGAATACTTTCAAGTGGGTCTGCTACACAGCTGAGAAATCCACAAGAACATCATAAAGTAAAAAATAAAAACAAATAAAAAAAGACCAATAAATTTAGAAATATTGAAAGAAAGTTGTAAAATGACAAAACAGAGTATCTTAGAATCAACCTAAAGAAAAGGGGAAATTCAAAGACTGTAATGGAGCTCAGAGTCTTGGTGAAGATGCTCATAGATGCTACAGTTGGATATTTAAAGGCTGATCCTCAACAAAAAAGAAACACAATTTCTAGAATCACAGAAAATAATAGAAAAAGAAAAAATTAAATGCAATGAGGAGAAGTCAACTTTAGGTAAATAGAAAACATTTAAAGTAGAGTAAGGATACACCGTGAGAAAATACAGACATAATGAGGTACATGAGATATTAACAGTAAGTCAAAGTACTATAAACCAAATGTTTGTTTTTGGTTTTTCCGTTCAGTTCTGTGAGTGTTCACAAAAGAAACACCTATATGTACAGAAAATAAAAAGCAAAAAATGAATACAGATAGAAAGTTAATCCAGGTAGAGTCCAACCAAAAGAAATAATAGCCATATTAATACCAAATTACATAATTCTGAAAACAATACATTTGAAAATATATATAACTTTTTCCAGAAAAGAAGAAACAATTCAAAAGTTCATTGTACCAAATGAAATAACTTCAAAATATACAGAATTGCAAGAATAATTAAAAAATCCACCATTTGGCCAAGAAATTCAGTGTATTCACTTTAGTAATTAAAAAGCAAAACTTGGTAAACATAGAGTTTTTACTTTTAAAATGACATATATATATATATATGCACACACATATATAGATTATCTACTTTAAGTAACTAGAAAATAGTGTTGTCTCAAACACAAAGCATTTATAGAAACTGATCAGATACTGATCACAAAGTACCAATGACTTTCAAAAAAACACACCCTCAGACATCCCATCTCCATCCACTAAGTACAATTTAGTTTAAACAATAACAAAAAGTATAACTCTTTAAGAATTATGTCTTCACTTTTAAAATGGACTTCTCTCAACTACACAGAGATCAAAGAAAAATCAAACTATAAACTGTAGAATACAATTAAATGGAATGCATAGCCAACTTTAAAGTTTATAATAGAAATGCTGAAATTTAATATTACACGAGTTTAATAATATCACAAGCATCCAAATTAGAAATACTTTTTAAATTAAGGGAATAAAGCAGTTGCAGGAGAAATTTAATGTAAATTTATCATTAATAATTAATTTTGCTGGGCAGTGTGATGCACGCCTTCAATCCCAGCACTTGGGAGGCAGAGGCAGGCAGATCTCTGTGAGTTGAGGCCAGCCTGGTCTACAGAGCGAGTTCCAGGACAGGCACCAAAGCTACACAGAGAAACCCTGTCTCGAAAAACAACAACAACAAAAGAATTAATTTTACAGTTTGTAATATGACACAGTGGGTAAAAGCACTATTGCCAAACCATATGACACATAATATAAAGAAAGGACTGATTCTACAAAAGTTGTCCTCTGACCTCCACATGTGAGCCATGGCATATTCATGCCCACACATACACATAATAAATGAGTAAGTAAAGAAAGTATAAAGTAGTAATTAATTTTCTTTTTGGTTTTTTGAGGCAAGGTCTCTCTGTATAGCCCTTGGTGTCCTGGAACTAGTTATGTAGACCAGGCTGGCCTTGAACTTCAGAGATCCACCTGCCTCTGCCTCCCCGGTACTGGGATTAAAGGCATGTGATACCATTGCCCAGCAATCATAATTAATTTAAGTGGAATACAATAGAAAAAAAACAAAAAGAAAGTTTTTAAGACTAGTAAAATAGATAAATTTGTGATAAGATTGGTCAAAAAAGTACAGGTATTTAATATTATAAATGAAAATAAAGTTATAAAGTCATATACAGAAAATAAATTGAGATACCCTGAACAACACTAAACCATAATTTAAAACTTAAATGAAATGAAAAATCCCATTAAATCCACACAACTTTATAGCCTGGCTATTATATGGAAACTCCAAAAGAGGAAACACTTCTGAACTCATTTTTCTGAAAGCATCATCATCATAATATTGAAATCATTAAATGATGCTGAAAGAAAGGAAATACAGTCCAATCTCACTCAAAAATATAGATGCTAACTTCTGAACAAAATAATAACAAACTGAACCCAAATTCATAGTTTTTAATGTAACACATCTTAAACAAGTCAGATTTATCCTAGTAATACAAATAAGTATTGTCTTTAAAAATCAAAAAAAGAGTATTTTATGGTGGTTATAGAAAGGTAAGAAAATATTAAGTTTTTCTTAACAATAAAAGATAAAAACTTAGCAATCAAGAAGAGAATTTATAGTAGTTAGCATACGATGATTTTTTAATACATGAAACTCAAGTAGATATACAAACAAATTTCTTTGTTTTTTTACTATTTCAATTGACCCATAAAAATTGTACATATTTATAGGACACTGTTATTTCATGATACATGTGTACAATGTGTGATGATCAAACTAGAGTAATTAGCACTACCAGCATCTTAAACATCTATTATTTCTTACAAATTATTTTTAAAGCAAGATTTAGTCAAGCTACAACCTTAATATTCAAAAGCTAATTACATTTGTATAAGCCAGCAACAAACATAAAATGCAATTTTTAAAGGCCATGTATATAATGAAATATTAACAAATGAAATATACATCTTAGATTTTATTGAAAATAATACAGTATAATAAAGTTCACAGAAATGTGGATAAAACCAGACAGACTACAAAATGATCACAGTTGGGGCTGAAACCATTATACTATTCTTTATATACTTGTGTGCTTCAAAATTTTAACAATAAAAATACTTTTAAAATACTTTCTACCAGGTAGCTGGGTGGCGGTGGTATACATCTTTAATCCCAGCACTCAGGAGGCAGATGCAGGGGATCCCTGTGAGTTCAAGGCCAGGCTGGTCTAACAGAGAGTTCCAGGACAGCCAGGGCTACACAGAGAAACCCTGTGTAGAAAACAAAAACAAAAAACAAAAACAAAAAGATAGTATCTCCCACTACAAATACGTGAGTTAAATTTT
This sequence comes from Peromyscus leucopus, assembly GCF_004664715.2. Taxonomy (NCBI): domain Eukaryota; kingdom Metazoa; phylum Chordata; class Mammalia; order Rodentia; family Cricetidae; genus Peromyscus; species Peromyscus leucopus. The sequence goes on from NC_051084.1 coordinate 71,666,974, forward strand.
TATGCACTAGAGTGAGAAGAATCTTCCTATTTACCAACATATAACAAAATGTACAAAACTGAAACAAAAAAAAAAAAAAAAAAAAAAAAAAACAGAAAACACCATGATGCCAAAACACCAAGGTCAAATCAGAAAGGAAGAATTTGAACTTACGCAAGGCAGATCTGCCAGAAGAGCTCCCCCCAGCTCAGCAGACACTAATCCAGTCTGAACGTAAAAACAAACATAAGCAGTTGACAGGAATCAAAGTGTCCAGTTTTACTCATGACAAAAGACATGAATGCGCCTGCCCTCAAGATCCAAACCTCTGAGGAAAGCCTGGATCCTGACCTGATCTGAGAATAAGATGTGTTAGTTACTTCTCTAGTTCTGACCAAAGTACCTGGCAGAAATAACTTGAGGGAGGGGAGTTCTTTGGCCCGACTTAGACTTAAGAGAGTCAGGCCAGGCAGCGCTCCCTGCAGGAAGATGGATGGTGAAGGGGAGTTACTTCAAGTGGTGGTAAGCAGGAAAGGGGGTGGGGGAGTGTGAACAAACTGAAGAAGAGCCATGGCTAGTGGCCTTACACCCAAAAGGTTCCAGAACCTCCCAAAACAGTACCAGCACTGTCTGCGGGCAGGTATTCAAATCGGGAGCGAGGGAGGAGCAGATGTAGCAGCTGATTCAGATCCTAACACAGGTCTATGGGGAAATGAGTACTCTCGGAGTGTGGTGGGAATGCAAACATGTGGAACCTGCATGGAAACAGATTTAGCAATATTCAGCAAAAACTTATGAGTATCGTGATTTAGCGGTGCCACTCTGCGGGTTCCCCGCCAAAGCGCTGAGGACTCTGGCTGAGCGCAAATTGTATGGCTGGAAGTTATTCACTGTAGCGCTGCTGCTCCATGTAGCAAGGTCAAGAAAGAACTCAAACACATCGCTGGGGACTGGGTTAAACCATGACAGAGTTAATCTGTACAAGGGATTAAACTTTAAGAATAAATAGGTCTAAATATTGTCACATAATCATCTCCAAATAGGTATTGCTAAACAACAAAAAAGCAACCTATGAAAATCTATGGTTTCTTGTATTAATTTCCAGAGCTTTATTGCTTTTTATGAACTGTAACATCAATGTGCAAAAGAGGAGAAGTTAAGATGAAATTTATACAGATTAGAGTTTTGAAATTAACAACAAATTTAAAATGTATCCCTTAAATGATGAATGAGATAGGAAGGCTGAAGGACAGATATAGAGGCTGAGCTTCAGAGAACGAATCTTGCTCCCAGCTGTCACTTTGAAACCTTGGAAATTTAAAAAAAAATCAAACCCAAGAGAATAATGAGTGTTAAAAACTAAAACAGAATTAGAGATGACTTTATCTCTGTGCTATATGCCTCCTCACCAGTAGGAGGCAGCACTTGGAACAAGACTAGCCTGAAAATACAGGCCCTAGAATCAACTATAAGGAGGGACTACTCTTGGGCAGAGCAAGCCCCAAATGACAGTAGAGTCACTACATCAGGTAAGACAGTCTATGGATGGGTAGTCTCACAGTTGAATAAATTTGACTTTCTGTTTGGGTGGGCTCCTCAGGAATGCATTATGGAATTTAAACCATGTCACAGCTATGAAGGTCTAGCACAAGATCCAGTGGCAGCCATTATTTAACAGTGCTGTGATCTAGACAGTAATGTCAACAGCTTTACAGCCTGTAAGTCCACATTTAAAAAGTGCTGCATGGGGCTGGAAAGATGACTCTGTGATTAACAGCAATTGTTGCTCTTGCAGAGGACCCCAGTTCGATTCCCAGCACCCACATAGGGGCTCACAACCATCTGTAACTCCAGTTCTAGAGGATCCAATGCCTCTTTGTACACTAGGCACACAAGTTTGCTTTGTTTGCTGAAGTAAAATGTTATGGTGGTTTGCATTTCTCCCAGAGAACATGCCTAAATTTTCACGAGTCCCTTTAAGGAAAAAAAAAAATATGTATGTACTTCCTCTCCACTGTTATCTTGCAGAAGAAAATGTTCCATTACATATGAAAATAGTTAACATTTTTGGTAGCTCAGTAGGAAAGCTCAACATTCTAGGCATGGTAGTACTAGATGTTCACACAGCTTTTTTTTTTTTTTACATTTAAACATGTGGATGAGAATCAAGACAAACTAGTGGGTAGGCCAGGGATTGTCCAGGCCTTTTCGCCAACCAGAGATCTGCATATGCTGTTTTCTAAGATCATAAATTTCTTATTTTAGAAAGCGGAGGTCTAGTGTATAGCTTTCCTCATACTTAAATTGATAAGATTTTGTTTTCTTTCCAAAAACTGCTATCGATTTTATGAGTTTTATTAGTCATCTTCCATTTGGCAAATTATAAACTCCTCTACATTTGCGGAGTTTATATACTGATTATGGCAAAATTGTACAGATTCCTATGTTCTAAATGAGAAATTGTTCCTCACTATGGTTAATTGTTTATCATCTGGCATTTTTTTAAACTATAAGAACTGTAGCTGGAGTTTTCTCCTGTCCTGCCTGGCCCACGGTCAGGAAAAATTCTCTCTCACCCGCCAGTCCCACAGCCATTTAGACCCAACCAAGTAAACACACAGAGACTTATATTGCTTACAAACTGTATGACTGTGGCAGGCTTCTTGTGATCTAGTTCTTCTATCTTAAATTAACCCTTATCCATTAATCTATAAGTTGCCATGTGGCTCATGGCTTACTGGTACCTTACATCTCATTTTTCATGGCAGCGACTGGCAACGTCTCTCTGACTCAGCCTTCTACTTCCCAGAATTCTCCTCTCTCCTTGTCCCACCTATACTTCTTGCCTGGCTACTGGCCAATCAGTGTTTTATTTATTAACCAATCAGAGCAACACATTTAACATACAGAACATCCCACAGCAAAGAACTATTAAATAAATTCAGAGAAGTTGTAAGATATAAATAAAATCAGCAAAAAAAAATTACATTGCTATATTCAAATAGCAAGTTATTAGAACTCAGAAAATCATACAAAAGCAGGAATGAAAACTTTCTCATTGATATCAGGAAACTCTGGTGAAAGAAATGGAAGCATTCATGAAATAGAAGAATGAATTTTTTTAATGCCCACACCTCTTAAAACAGTTTACAGATTCAGCACAAACCTATCAGAATGCCAAGGTCAGCTCACATAACTAAAAACCACATACACATACAAATAACCCTGAATAGCCAAAGCCATCAAGCAGCTTTTCCTTGAGTAAGGAAAAGAGGAGCATTACAGCACCCGATTCCATAGGGATCAAACATGCTATTATCACAGACAGACACAGAAACCAAAGGAACAAATAAAGAGCATAAGGTGAACCCACGCATCCATAGCCAGTGGTTTGAAAAGGCATTAGCAAGAGGTAGAGAAGGAACAGTTTTTTCCACTACATAGAAAAATTGAAAATCTAAATGTAGATGAATGAAGCTAAAACAACAGTTCTCGTTAGTTACAAAAATTAACCCATCAAAGACCTAAGTGTAATTTGAATCTATGAAACAGCTTTAAAAAATGCAGGGAGAGGACCTTGGTGCATTAGAATGGGCAGAGACTTTTTTGGAAACACAGGAAACCAAAGCAGAAATAGTCAAATGGAATTCCACCAAATCAAAACAGTTAGGAAGAGCAAGAAAACAATAAACAAAGTAGTCACCCAACCTATAGGATGGGAGAAAATGTTTTCAATTGTATATTTGACAAAGGTTAATTTCAAAATATATACAACACTCCTAAAGGACAAAGCAAAAACATCAGCAAGTGATAAACTCAAATCATCCAATTAAGTGAACAATAAATCCAAGTAAGTAAATATTTCCTTCAATTTTCTAACATTGTGTGTGTGTGTGTGTGTGTGTGTGTGTGTGTGTGTGTGTGTGTGAGACATGCCATTGTGTGCTCATGTGTGGAAGTCAGAGGACAGCATGCTTGAGTCAGTTCTTTGAGCCTTGTGGAGTCTAGGGGTTGAACTGAGGTCATCCGGCTCAGCAGCAAGTGCCTTTACCCACAATGGAACCTTGCCAGCCCAAGGAGACATTTCTCAAGAGAAGTTATACAAATGACCAAGCAGTGTTTGAAATAAACACTTGGTATCACCAACCATGAGGGAAATGCAAATTAAACCTTAATGAGATATTACCTCACAGCTGTTAGAAGGGCTATTGTCAGAAAGACCAAAAGATGAAAGAGCTAGCTAGCATGTAGAGGAAAGGCACCCATGCACACAGTGTTAATGGAGATATAAATCGGTATAGGTATTAGGGAGAACCATATAGGGAAATCCTTAAAATGTCAAAAATAGAACTGCTTTATGATCCAGCAATCCCATTGTGTACACATACAAAAGAGAAGACAATGATATGATTTTTAAAAAACATAAATGCAATCCTATATTTATTTCAGAGTATTTATAAGAAATGGGAAGAACACTAGCTGATTAGATAAAGAAAATGTGGTAGCTATACACAGTGAAATATTCTCTAACCCTAACAAGACTAGAAGCCTGCCATTTCCAAGAGCATGGATAGAGCCAAAGACCTCTTCATTAAGCGAGATTGGTCAGGTGTTGCTTTGTGGAATCTAACAAAGTTGATGTCTTGGAGGTTGAGAATAGAATGTAGTTACCAGAATCTGGGAACAGAAAAGGGTGGAAGGAATGGGCAAAGGTTGATCAGTGGGCCCTAAGTTATAGTTGGACACCAGCAACTAGTTCAGGATACAGCGTTGGGACCGTAAGTAATAACAGTGTGCTGTATGTTTCAGTAATCTGGAGGAAAGAATCTGGAGTTTTCTCCATAATGAAATGATAGTATTTGGGGAGATAAATGTGTGGAACGTGATTTAAACAGAACCCAATGTATACGTGTTTCAAACCATTATATACTTTGCTAATAGTAAAAATATATGTTTGTATATGTCAGTTAAGTTACTTTTTAATATGGTTAAAAAGTGATGAAAAATAAAATAAACGTAAGCCAGGATCATTCAAACTAAAGAACAGACACGGGGAGGAAAGGGAGGGTTAGAGTGAGAGGTGCATCCCAGGAGAAGGCAGTTCTGGGATGTGGAACATATGGATTTTACTGCCCCTCCCTAAACCCACCTTGCTTGGTAGGGTCTCTCTACAGTCCCTCAGCTTGGCTGGATCCTTTATGATGGCCCTCTTTTACAGAAAGAGTAAAGACAGCACTGAGTGGTGCCCTGGGTTAGGCGTGTCTCCAAAGAACACCTTTAGGGCTTATTTTGTTTTGTCCCCAGGGTCCTCAACAAACTTCCTGCCTCTTTAGTTCTTTTCAGGCCAGGAATCCCTAATGAGGCAAGCCTAAGGACCTCTTCTCAGAATAATGTATTTAAATGCAGAAAATATAAATGTATAGGACTAAAAGGAAGGCAGCTGCCCTAGAATACAGTCCTACCCCAGGCCTCCGAGAGTTGCCCCCACTGCTGGCAAGGCAATGAAAACCAAGAAAGGTGACCATTGGCCAGGTCACAGAGATTCAACTGCTGACCCAGATAGAGGAATAAACTAGCTCAAGAAAACTTGATTTGAAAGTGAAGTGGCTGATTGTCTATTTCCTGATAAAGTACTGTAATCAAAAATACTCAGTGTTGTACTTCAACAGAGTGTTTCATTTATCAAATGTTTCCAGAACATCCAATCCATTCCCTAATTTCTGTTTACTCTTCATCATTCCCCCCATGCACCCCTGCTTTATTCCAATCTTGGATCTAAGTCTTCGATGTTGACAAAGGATTTGGCTTATCCTGCCTCGCTGCACAAGATTCCACTTCTTCCCTATTAATGGAGCAAACAGTTCTAGAAAGGGGTCTAACGTAAGTAGTTCTCTGTGTGAACAGTAACTGTTACATTAGGAGCTCTGTCGATTGCTTGATTGCATGCCTAATTACGCATGGTAATTCATCTACTGGGCTTGATGTGGGGGCAACACTTTTGGGCATGCCCAATCTGACACCCGTCACAACTTACTGTCTCATGGAAAGTACCCAACATAGAACTACGTGCTCACACATGACGGGGTCTGTCAGCAGCTCTCCATTTGGGGACTCTTAATAAAAGACAAGGGTTTAAAATAGCTCCAGACACTGGAGACAGAAATACCTTAATATCTATTTTCTCTTCTCAATTAAAACACACACACACACACACACTTTTCCCTCAAAGAACTCAATCGAGAATTTATACCATATAGCAGATTTCAGACAAAATTACTTGTTCCTTATGTCACAAATATCAAATATAGATATAAAACCTTATCCTTCCAAACGAAGACTCAAATTCTCTCCCCCGACCCCTCTCCTTTACCTGGTACCCTCTCTCCCTTTATATCTCAGAATAGAAAGAGGAATAAAAATTAAGAAAATATTGGATCTTTCTTTGGACTGCTAACACAATAAACCCAAGCCGTAAACTGAATCGCCAGAGTCTGCTGTTCTTACTGCTCTCTTTGCTGTATTACTTCATGGATATTAGAAGCCTGAGGGATATTGGAATATGAATAAAGATTTTTTTTTTAAATCAGCTGTTTTTTTTTCTTGGTTCTGTTTCTAAAAATAATGCAGTTTGCAAAAACAGAAGGTTTGGTTTATAACACAAACAAAATTGTTACATTCTGAATGGGTTGTAAGTACCTGATTCTTTGCCTTTTTACTCATCCCTGCAAAAAAAAAAAAAAAAAAAATCTGCAAATCCATTTGCTAACCAGCTGTACCTCTGTGCGAAATAGATAACAACCTGCGCAAGCCAGGGTTTGCTGTGAATCGGTGCTGATAGGCCTGAATCTCACAGCTTTTTTTAAATGCTAATGACAAGAAACATTTCCGAAGCCAAAACGCTCTTGTAGATCTGTCTTCCTCTATTATGACTGATATTTGCTTGTAAGTACACAGAACACTTGTTCCCTGTCCCTTATCTGCGGAGCTGCAGCATGCTGACCTACATACCATTCAGCACAATGCCATGCACAAACATCTTCTATATAATTTTTCATTTTCGACTTAAAAACAGTAGAGGCAAAATAGGATTGCTGCAAATCTAACAAAGAGATGGCATTATTTCCAAATAAAAATGTGCATTTTTCCAAAGAATTTATTTGTCTAGCAGCATGAAGTTCATACACAGCATTGCTGGGGAAAGAGGTGTTGAATTGCGATTAGGACGGAGACTTCAGGAGAAAAACAAAACCTATCTTTTCCACTACCCAAAAATAATTAAATTAACTTATTTCTCACTACAAATAAAAGTTTAGTTTTTCTGAACCATGTTTTTGCAGTGTCACAAAGTGTGACAGATATAAAGATGCTGAACCCTTACAATAACAAAGGGGGGAGGTGAGAAAGAGACACTGTGGGGAGGGAAGAGAACCATCTATTTTCACATCCACCATTACCAGAACACTCCAAGCCACAGTATATTTTTTTAATTTCTTGCTAATATGCCTGCCACTTGGTCAGTCCTCTCTACCACTGATAGGATATTAGGGTTTCCAGCAGAGCTGTTCATAGCTGCAGACCTTCAGCTCGTGGTTATCTGGTGACCTAGCCTCCTCAATGCCCTGCAAGACCTTTGTAATTGCAAATACAGTCAAGCCGCTTGAAAAGGAAGGCTGAATTTCTAGTATGGGGCGTGGGGAGACCAGTAGAGGCACCAGCAAGGGCGGAGGGCAGCAGGGTGACTGGCCCAACTGTGCACCTCTCATTAACTCAGACCACAGCTGGAGGGCTGCCTTCTTTCACTCTCCAAACCAGGGGTGGCTTATGAATGCACCTGAGTTTAATTTTTAATGATCTGCTGTCTTTGTGTTTCAGGTCTGATGTGACAAAAACAACAGGAAAATCCCTAAGTATGAGAAAAATGGCTTGGATTGTGGCCCAAATGACTTCGTTCCTTGCACTGTAAGGAACTTACTTTGTTACCTAATTATTTTGAGGAGTCCTGAGTAAGAAAGCTGCCACAGACACTTGGCCAGCACCATCAGGTATTCCCAGGAAGGATGAATCCTACTTCTGGAACCTTATTTTATGGCTCTCTAAAAGCGACTTTTTACAAAGTATCGCAATTATTTAAGTCTGACCAACTAGAAGTCTCTTTTCCCAAAACCCAGACCAAAGATAAAATAAAATTTCACACATTTTTGCAGTTTTACAGTTATTCTGCTTAATTATTTGCACCAGCCAAATTTATCCATCAGCTGCCAGATCGTCACTCATTTGTGAGCAGCATTTGCCTAGCATTTCACAATTTCCGTGGGATGCAAGGGAGCATTCTCCTAAATATCAGGAGCCCAGGGTTAGCCTTAGCTCCACTGTGGACTAGCTGAGTGACTTCTGACAAGTCTCCTGACCTCTCAGAACCTGCATGTCTGGGGCCTGGAGGAGCTGAGCCACAAAAGCTCTCCTGGATACAAAGATCTACAATGGCTGCCTGTCCTTTTATGGGGGGACCACGTACTCACCATTGTTGTTGGGGAGCTTGTTTGAGAAGGTGCTCAAGGTCCTTCAAACCTGTCTTCCAGCATCCTTACACACTTAAGTGATGACCAGCTTCCCTTCACATATACACACTGCTCACACTTAAACTCTGTAGGCCTCACTTATTAATGGTCTATGCTAATGCTATTTCCAGAAAGCATGTTATTATTAGATATTCTAGAGTTTCAATCCAGCAAAATAACATACAACTACTTGATAAACTACTCTGAATAGATTTAGGGACTTAGCAAGAGTGGCTCTCATGTACCTGAGAGGCCTAAATCCATTAAAAGTTAGCGTCTTTTTTTTTTAATTATTTTCTTATGTCATTCAGAAATACATTTCTGGTCCATGAGGAACCATCCCAAAACCCAAGTGAACTATTAATTTTGTTTGGGTCAAACATAGTCACAATTTGCCAATTACTCTCAACTCCTTCCAAACCTGGCCCTGTCTTTTCTTTATCTTTTTTCTCTGAGATTTCATGGAGCAGTTCTCTGCATCTTTCTTTGTTTTATTTTAAATGCAAGGGAAACACAGGTGGTGTTAGGAAGCCACACCTCCTAGTAAGTAGTATCAAAATAACATTATAATTTTCACAGATTAAGCAATCTTCACGCTGTAATACTTCTTAAAATTTGGATGAAAAATATGAGTCAAACATTCTAAGTCCCTTCTTGGATTTTTTATTTATAAAATGTACCCAATTCTACTTCCTTCTCGTCATTGTTTTACACTAAACAGCATGCTGCTGAATTCAGTTGGAGACCCTGCTAGACACCATAAGTAAAACCATTTTTATAGTTATTATCGCTCCCCTGTGAAAGCTGAAAAGATGACAGTAAGATGGATTTACCCACACAGAACCACAGATTATGAGATGCACGCTTGGGCTAGAATTTCTATAAGGAATGTACAGAAAGGTGGGTTTTAAACACTGTGTTCTGGCGGCCTCAGGCTTTCGCAGACAGTTAACCATATGTACGTACACTGACACCCTGGTGTAGTCAAGTAATTAAAGGTGACCCGGAAGTACAAACTGGTCTTTTTGTTAGAAGATGATTTGTTAAAGCGATTCAAAGTCAGTGCGCAAGTTGTTAAGAAAACAGATGACTGATTTTCATCTGATCTTAACCAAATTCACTTATTTATTCATTTACTTAACATTTATTGAGTTCTTACCATGTACCAAACAGCATATTTTTGCTAAGTTCAATAAAATTCACGAGAGAAATAAAATGCTCAAAAAAGAAATCACACTGATTTCAAAAGTACTTCCATCAGGTTTGCAGACAGGGTGAAATGGGTAAAATATTGTTAATAACATATTTCAGGTCTAAATTTTAAAACCAAAGGAAAAATTAAAAAGTGGTTCCTTCAATGTCTCTCCACGAGCACTCTGGAAAACGGGAATTTTCTCCTCTTGTAGGAAGCAGAATATGCAGCCAGTTGCACTCCACTTTGAAGCCTCAACTACTCCAGCAACTACAACCACTACCCGATCCCAGCTGGACACCCACGTAGTGGAAAGGGGGTTATGAAGGCCCGTTGGAGCCAGGTATGGTAACAGGAGCACTGTTGATGTGTGTTTAGAGGTAAAGGGCTTTGGTCCAAAGCTCCAGGTAATCTCTCAGTCTCTGCCCATCCCACAGATGTGCTCAGGACACTTCATCCTGGGGTCTACTCATTAATATGTAATAAGACTGACCATATGTTGCACTTGCTTTGGATACCACTATTCTCTATTGCTGCCCTGAAATAATTATTGATAGCTTCTCTTTACACTTTCAAAAAGGCCCTGGCTAAGGATGACTAGTGACACCGGCCCCTGGACCACGACGCAATCTATGTCAAAACAAATCTGAACACTGAGCCACACCAGAACCTCCCAGTGATATTGTAATGTTTCCTAGGATTTATAATCTTCCACTTTTTTGCAGTGGACATCGTCTTTTAATAGAATGGGCTAAATAGCTACTCTCTGTTTTGTGAATGTAGCCTGTAAAACCAGGATGCAGACCTGTTAACTGCCACTGAGTTCTGCGTGAAGCCTGACTCTGCCACAAACTCCATCAGAACAGAAAATGTATCTTATTCACCGTGTCTCTTAGCGCTTGTTGCTCTCAGCCTTGTTCTCAGGAAGCGCTCAATAAATATTTGTGGAAATGCCTGGAGCACGCAGTTAAAGCACCTGGAGGGCGGCCTCATTCTTTGCTCTTTACCCAGTCGTTTATCATCATGGATCTAAAGAAATCCAGAAAACAGACAAATGTCAGGTTCAGGCAGATTTGTGGAGAGGAGCGCTCAGGTGCTTAGGGAAGCAGGGAGCATCCAATTTGCACCTTCCCCTTCTAGCAATTTCTCAATCTATCTTCATGTTCTTTTCTAAGGCAATTAATAGACTATTTCTACAAACCAGATACTCTAAAGGTAGGAGCTAGCTCTCCCCCATCAAAACAAAACAAAACAAAAGTCTATCAACAAAACAACCAAAGCAGTAGTTTCTGGGAGCTGAAAAAGTGGTTAAGGGCATTTGCTATTCTTCTAGAGGACCTGAGTTTAGTTTCCAGAATGCCATATTCCAGTGGGAAGTGGCTCCTAACCACCAACACAAAGGGATCTGACACAGGCTTCTGGCATCCAGGGCCATACACACATGCTCACCATACTACCACACAGACACATACTTATACACAAATAAAAATAGAATCAGTCATTTCACATGACCTTTAGAAAAGCCATCAGACAGTTGCAGAACACTGAGGGCTGAGGCCAGAACTACAGAGGAGGTTTCAACAATCCTCTGTTCATTTGACTTCTAAAAAGAAAAACAAATAGGTTGAGATCTGTCTACAATCGATTAGCAAGGATGACGGTATTTAGAAAAAGCCAATGATACTGGGCTAAAGCATATTGCCTTCATTGTTACATTTTCCATTTGTGATTTTTCTTTTCTTTTCTTTTTTTTTTTTTGAGACAGAGTTTCTCTGTGTAATAGTCCTGGCTGTCCTGGATCTCACTCTGTAGACCAGGCTGGCCTCGAACTCCCTGAGATCCACCTGCCTCTGCCTCCAAGTGCTGGGATGAAAAAACGTGTGCTGCCAACACCACTCAGCTCCATTTGTGATTTTTCACATCGTGACTTCAGCACAGTTTCAGTTTTTCCTCAGATCACTTAAGCAGGCTAAACAAACCAATACACATGCCTCACAGAGACGTCTATTCATGGAATCAACACTGCCACACAAACTCACACTGTTCTTAAGGCAAAGGTGCTCTGGAACATCCTTGTATCTTTGAAAATCAATGAGAAAACAAAATGGATATCAAGCAGGACAGAAGGACTATCAGACCTGGGCCTCAGGACAGACTCCATAGCCTACACCTGTACCTGGGAAGGTTTGATTCTAGAGCATTGCTTTTCATCTGCCAGCATGAAAGTTGTCTCTGCCAGAAGTATGGAACAAAGAGAGACTTTCATTTACAAAACAAAGTTTAATGGCGCTGCGTCTGCGGGGCTTTCATTTATGAAGCACCTGGTGCTGTGTTTAACCATCTGTGGATCAGTCACCTACGCCAATGCCTAAACTCTTGTCCTCTATGTATGAACCAGCCCTGGCTCCCATTGGCAATATAGGTTTCTGTCTGTGGGCTCCAGGAGAGAGAATATGCTCACATTCAGGCCTACCTCCTGCTTCTGCTTATGGAAAACCGCCACCAGAAGCTCCGTTCTGAACCCTCTCCATACATTTACACCTACTCACAATCCAGCACCACTTAATGCCCGCCCCCACGCCTGTGTTTGTATGAAGTGCCCTTTGGACTGGTCTTTTGAGTCTAAAAAATCTTTTCATGTGTCTCAGGCTCTTTCTGATCAAGGCAAGATTGCAGGGTATTTTGTCCAAATTCTAAATTCACCCATGAGCATCCCATTCCCCTTTCTCTTTTAAGGAAGGTATCTACAACCTGGGTGCATAGGTGTGCTCCCCTCTCCTCGCTGTCCAGTTCACCCGGTTTGGCATAGAAGCACACAGGACTGGTGATCCAGAAACCTGGGTTGCAGGGCCATCCTGGCCATGCCCCAGTTGCTGTTTCATTGGTACTAAACTGCCCTCTGACACAATACAAATCTATACAAAAATGGTCGAAGTCCCACCAAGACTCACTGAGCAGAAGCCTAGCTCCTCCTGTCATTTCCTTGACTGTGGAAGCTTACTCCCCATGCACCGAAATGTTGGCCATTAAAGAAAAGAAAATTCTTAGCTGCACAATCTCCACATCTCAATCTAAGCCCCAGACAGTCTGCAGGCCAAACAGAATGCCCTCTTATGATGAGACGTACCTATTTAGAAAGCTAGCCCAACAAAGACACTCAGTGACAAGATACATGTCTAACATGCTGCCCATCGATCCCCACTACACTTCCAGAGTTCACGATGGGGAGGGGGAATGAGCCATAGTCAATTTTAAATTAATGGGATAACTTTTGGAAACCTGAAGTCCTAAGTGAAAATCACTCTTGATCAAAAATACTATTGCTAAAAGGGAAAACACAGTCATTTCTTGATGATTTTCATATTTTGCAAATCCATCTCAGTCTCCCATGCCAGGAAGTTTGTAGTTTAAAAATTAGAATATGGGCCTACAAGATGATTCAGTGAGTAAAGGTGCTTGCTGCCAAGCCTGAAAAACTGAGTTTGATCCCAGAACACACATAGTAGAAGACGACAAAACTTCCATAACTACACACACACACACACACACACACACACACCACATCTCGGCATGTGCATACACACTTCCCCCTTAAAAATATTAACTAGTTAAAAATAATGAACTTGGCATTAGAAATGCATCCTTCTTCCTTACAGTTTGAATCCGCTTCTCTTCATCAAGACTATCTGGCTTTGCAGTGACTGTAGCCTTGACCAGCTCAGCCCAAAACAGTGCTGAATTTACCATGGTGCTGAGTTGCTGAGGTGCCCAGAAAGGCTGGTTGAGAAGGCTGTAGTTTTCAATTCTAGATATCTTTCTCTATCGTCATCGCTTACAGGAGCGATGTCTCACCCCTTGGCTGGGCTGCCCCTAGTCCTTCATTCAGTACGGACACAGCGTTTCCTGCTCAGGTAGGCAGACATTGGTCTACGCAGGGCAGGCTTCAGTATATGTGACCATGCTTCTCTTTGTTGCTAGAGCTGTTAGCTTGGTTCCAAGTACCCATGAAGCACACTTAGCTGGAGCCTGGGGGAAGGGCAACAAAAAAGAGGTACACAGATGTATAGTTAGTTTTTATGTCCTGTAGGGATCCCCTTGAAACATGTTAAAAATGTCAGTCAAGACATCTGGTGAGCTGCCCTAGTCCATATTGGGGTTTCTCGGCTACTGTTATGCCCCAATATGCTTTGAACATTGCCAATATGCTTTCTCCACAGAAGCAGCAGTGTGTTCCCTCTGGTTTCTCAGCTCGTCCCTAGTCCTAGTGTTTATAGTGTCACGTACTGAGCAGAATGAAAACCCTCACGTGCCTGTGTCCTGGCTAATGAAACAGGTCAGACAATCCTTGTGCAATCAGGGATGGAACCGATTGGCTTAGGTTGGGTCCATCTTGCAGACTGCAAAAGAATCAGCTGTCACCAGTGCCATGCGGCAGATGGACAGTTTGCATCCGATTTCCAGTCAGGCGCCAAACCCTTTAGAAGGTTTGGCAGCCCAAGCGCCATCAGGCAGCAGTCTTTGATGGCCTGCAGATGGCTGCGGCAGCCATCTTGCCTCTGCATCCTGAGAGGCCCTTGTCTTGCTTTCAGGCAGCATTCACTCTGGCCTAGACCCACTGTGCCATAGAGACTCGGGGGGCCACTGGCCCGAGAGGTTCTCACTATCAGCCAGAACCTGCCAACTCAGATTCTACTTCTACCAGAAGCTGCTAAAATGTTTTTATAGAGAGAGCAACTGCCCACGCACACAGGGTGTTGATCTGATCCCTCCTACCTCAGACTTCCCACCCTTCCACGAGTCACTTAGACACTAAGCTATGTTTTCTCTGTGGAAAATTAGAGTCCTTTGCTGGGTCACATCTACTACATGGACTTCTCATACATACTTCATGGTATGAGAAGATGGACGTTCCTTTAAAAGCTAAATAAAATCAGGGCGGAGGAGAGGAAAGAGGAGGGGTAGAGCTGAAGGCTCCCTGGGCGACAGCTCCCTCTTGCCTGAGACATCCTGAGACAAACCATGCCTGCTTTCTCCTACCCAGGTCAAAGGTTAGCTCCCAAATAGTCTTGGACACCCCCCAAATTTGGACACCATCCAAATTGTCACCAAGCATTCATTCCGGACTAATCGGGCTTGCAAATTGGAGAATTATAGATTTGGTGTCCATTTTTAAACCTCTTAGAACCCTGCTTCATCTGGGTCTGACTCGCCCTGAGCCACAAATAGAACAAAGCTTCATCTTCATGGTGAGAAAACTTACCTTGTGTCATGATAGCCCAAATCTGTCAGAAAGCTGAGCCTGGAGGTCTTCCAAACAGAGCCTCTGCACATTTGGTAGGAGCAGTTAGGAATTCTGACTGGCACTATTAGTTAGAAGTCATGTCACTGTGCTGTGGAAGCCAGGGTGGCTCCCCCTGGCCGAAGATCAACCAAGAAATTTCTACTTCATCCCACAGCCCAAGCTAGTACAGGGCAGGCTGAGGAAATTTGGAGTGTCTGACGAAAATTGAAAACAAACTCAGTGAGAATCAACTCAATCATGTGTGATTTCCAACCACTCAAAAGTAGTAGAAATATTTGGTAAAAATATATAGATATAAATTGCCAATTAATGCAAACTGGTTAAAGTCAGTAAATGGGAAAAATAAAAAGTTAATTAGTGCTTTTGGAAGCTTTGTTATATACACATCATTTGCAGGTGCTAAAAAAGTGAAAAATAACCATTATAATTACTAGTATTCAAGGATTCATATTTTTCCCTGTGTAATTTATTTAGGATTATCAGTTTCCTTGTAGTTATACAAAAGGCCTGTCAAGGTGTTTCCCACGTGTTTGGCTCAGGCGTGTTCCAAAAACAAGCCAAAATGCTGTTGTATTTTACCCAGCACAGGGAGGCTACTCTTAGGGGGAAAAAAAAAAAACTAGGCCACGGTCTACCTGGATCTCTGTCTTGGTTAAATTATCTTACATATGCTTTAATTTTTTTTCTTGTTCTTCCTGTCTTTCTCTCTCTTTTTGTTAAAATCCATCTGTGTTTGTAGACTGCCCTGGATTATGTCTAAGTGAGGAGTGGGTGTGCTAACACCTGGGATAGTATATGTAGCTTACAATACATATCATTACATTATTTACAGCTCATTTTATGTTATTCAATAGTAAACTGCAAATTAACCCTCCAAGAGCCAGGCAGGGAAAATGCCCTGCTAGGCAGGAGATAGCCAATGCAGGCTTTTCGCCCCAGAAGAATTGTTAAGAGTGCATCCATAACTGTATTCATAAACACGGAAGTGTGTTCATTACAGCAGAGATGCCCACCAGAGCCAGCTAATTCCTCTCCCAGGAAATCTGTTTCATAATGATATCCCTTACCATGCCACACTTGCACTTACGCTGATAACGCAGGTTGTACAAAGGACTTAGGACAGGAGCAATTAATGTACTGGCTCCTTAACCTCCTTTATTGGAGTACCTCAGGCACCGAAGGGACCCAGTGCTGTGCTGCTGGTGATGCCATTTCATGCCGCCTCAGCCCTGACTTAGTTCACAGGCATTCATATTCTGGTTTGACCTCTCTGGGCACTTATTCAGCTCCAGGCAAGTAGAGGAGGGAGCTGGCGAAATGGCCACCAGCAAGGAACCTTTCTCCCACCTAAGAAGAGAAATCAACCTTACCACACTGGCCTCAGGACCAATAGCACCTTCTACTGACCCCTACTGTCCTCAAAGAACTGGTGCTAAAGATGCAAAGCAAGCTTAGTCACCCTGCCCATGAGGGCAGGACCCAAACTGGAGAACCCAAATCAGATTTCACGTTCCTAGATGGGGCCCCAACTCCATCTGAGTCAGCATTTCCACACAGAAGCCATCACTAACAAGAAATCATTAAAGATTGGTCTCTGGGAAGTAAAGCAATTAAAGTATAGATATAAATAAATTCAAAAAAAAAAAGAGGGAAGAGGGAGAGAGGTAAAGGAGGAAGAGGAGGGAAACTTTAGACTGATTGCTGAGAAGAGCAAATTTCAAGTAAGCTCCTTGCTAATCAGAAATGTCTCCTCCCACCCAACTCACGTGAATGGAGAAGTAAGTGCATGTGTTGGACCAAAAGTGAGGACATTCTTACTAACCTGAAGTTCTCCGAAGGAGAGATATGATGTGATTTGAGAGCAGAAAAAGTCCTATGCTGGTTTGCTCCCCAAACACCAGGCTGTGGAGAAGAACCCCACAATGGCTCAGGGCTCAATTAACCAGTCTAAACATCATCAGCAATTTAGCTACATTCTGCTGGTAATTAACTTGATAAATTAAGATTTGTAATAGAAAACAAGACATTTTACTGTTCCCTAGGTTTTATTGATATTTTTCCTAAAGAGAAAAATGCAGCTTTTTTTATAATTCTCATTTCTGTTTCAAAGAGACGACAAACCCAAAGTTTGCTGAGTTTGGCTCTAGACAACAGCCTTCCTTAGATCCACTGGGCAAAATATCAAAGACCAGCCGTTCCTACTTCAAACATGTGGTATAAAATAACATTCAAATCCTAGGGCTGTGGACAGTGGCTTGTAGATAGTGAGAGACTCTCACTATAATTCCTTCCTTCTCTGTTCTATTCTACAATCATGGACCAAATGGGCTGTGGCTAAATATTATAAAAACTGGTGTGGTACACAGAGATGTGTCCACGACCATTCCACTGGCTCTCTGTGTATTAAGAGTGCAAAACTAGCTAATTGGAAGCCAAGGTCTTTTTCATCAAAACTAGCCACAAACAAGGTGGTTTCTTGGGGCTAATTCCCACCCAGGAGACAGGAAAAGTTACTTTGAATGATCAGAGAGCCATTTCCGAAGGGTAAGGGCAAATCCCCATCTGCAGGGTTCCAAATGCTTGCTCTCTGAGGTCTGGAAGGCCCCTAGAGCTCTGATGCAGCTCTCAGCCTTTCACAATGAGTGGAAACAAGGAAAAGTATCTTCCTCTGAAACCTGCTAAAAATATAGCAATTACCCGATGCAGAGGTGGCATTTCAAACTCCTATTCCAAAGCATTGTTTCAGGCATGATTTCCATTGCAGAAACTGTACTAATAGAAACATCCCCATCAATCTGAATGTGAGATATTTCATACAATGTATATCACCTTTCTGCTGCTTGCAACCTTCTGCCAGGTTTTTATTTTTTTCTTTCTTTTTAGGAGGTGCTTTGAGGAGACCATACCATGAGAACAATACACAGCTGCTGCTGTATAGAGATATCTAATTGTCAATATTGTAGAAATTCTACAGCTTATTACGTGCATTCAGTCTAATTCTGGGCAAATTGCCAGTCACTTCAGGGACAATCAAGTGAGCCACATCGCACGTGGTACAGCATCACAGCTTTAAGATACCCGGCTGTTTTGCCTCTGGCCAGAGAGTGTTTGTACCAGTGCTACCGAGTGAAGGGGGGTAACTACAGATAAAATAAAATTTGTATTTTTTTTCAAGTGGGCTACATTTCAAGCCCAGATGTTAGTAATGAAAGATTCAATTTAAGGATTTAAATTACAAATAAATAAAGTATGAAACAGATGTGATTTTTAAGGAAGTTCAAATTATCCAGGAAGAAAAATATCTCTGTGCATGACAAAGTAATAGGGATTGTGTTGAAGAGTCTGTTGAAAGCAATCTGCTAAGCGCAATTCACCCTTAGGACAGGATTGGTTTGGAATGGGAAGGACTGGTGGAGCTTGTCATTAAACAAAAATTGTGTTTAATAAAACTTTATAACCGTGATTAATCCTATGAGGCCCTAAAGGAGTTTGCAGTTTCTGATAAACACATTTTCCTTGTTTGCAATGGTAATGATATTTTGGAGTGAATGGAATAAGAACAAAAAAAATTCTAAGGGGATAAAAATGGAGAGTTTGGCAGGTACCACCTAGGCAGAAATTCCAGGGACCCGTAAGAAACACAGACCACCCATTAGGAGACTACTTTAATAATTGTGTGGCACATGTGCTATGGAGGGACATCAAAATAACAGAGAAACAAAGCAATCGAGCAGGCAGGAACGGAGCGCATCTTTATTTATACAAACTAATAAGGCTTCTTTCTTCCAAGCTGACAATTAGATTTGCCTATCAAAAGGATGACAGTGATTTAAGACATGGTATCTCAGAGTGGGAGATTCTTCCATGAAAATAAAACCATAAGGGCTCGCTCAGAGCTTCGCTGGCCAGTACAGTGGCCATTAGTCAGGAGTAGCTATTTAAATTTTAATTTTAATCTATTAAAATTAAATAAAATTAAGGATTACACTTTCCATCATGTTAGTCACAGTTCAGTAACTTAATAGTCATGTGCAGCTAGGTGGCTACCATATTGGACAGGATAAATAAAGAGTATTCCATCACCACCAAAACTTCTGCTGGCCAGCATCATTATACAGTAATCAAAGATTAGATTTGGATATCAGAGTAAAATGTGATCTGCACTTGGTTGTCCTTTACCATCCCAACTCTCACCCATACTAAATGTGCAGACACACACCTACATGTGCTAATGCATGAATGGGAGGATAAAAAAAAAAAAAAAAAAAAAAAAAAAACAGCTGTTATAATAAACTTCTTGAGCCCAAAAGAAAAAACAACCCCAGATATCAACCCTGATGGCCTGAATGTCAATTATCTTCAACAGGTCACTGAAGGCAAATGTGTCCAGAATCTCTTCCTTGAAGTACATACAGGCATTGCATATGGATCCCCAGCACGAGAGATCAGTCCTCAGCTGATCAAAGACCCTAGAAATAAACCATTTTGCAGGAACCTAGAGGTGAGGAAACCCAAACTTCAAAGCAATAGGCCTTTAAGAGAAGAACCAGTTCAGGGGGGAAAAAGGGAAAAGATTTGTCTTTTACCATGCAAGCTCTCACCATGGCGACGTGTGGGGTAGAAATCTTGTCTCCTGGGCATCTTCCCCAATGCCAGCTGAGCACCACACAAAGCCACCCGGAAGCACAGCACAGCTTCTTTGTGTGCAGGGCATCACCCGTGTGCCACATGAACTCTTCCTGACTCTGTGGAACTGCCAGCAGCCATTTCACTTGGATTCTGGCTGTGACAGAAGCAGCTCTGCCTCCCTGGCATCAGATGGGAAATGTGATTTTATAATACTCAAAAGTCAAAACCTCCAGTATGCGCCAGAGTCATTACTGAAAAACTTTCAAAGCCTTCAAATTGCAAAAGCAGTTACAAAATGCACACATTTTCTCCAGAGTAAAATAGGTATTCCTCTGCTGTTTCTCACACATGCCCTCTGATTCCCTGTTTATGAAAAATGTTTGTTTCATGAGTCATGCATTGTTCTCTGATATTTTAGGGTAATGCAAATGTTAAAAACTCCCAGGACTTTGAAGATGGGTGGGATTTTAATAAAAGATCATCTAGTCCAAAGGTCAGAACTTAGGATCTACAACCCCAAGGTGATTCAGGGCTGGTTTTCTGGAAAGTGGTCCATAGCTACTGCCAAACCATCAAAGACCAAAGAAGATGAAGAAACACTCATCTAGCCATTTTTAAATAAGAATATTGGATCTGGAAGAACAAAGCAAGCTTACCCTAAAATCCCTGTGAGTCTATGACTTGACCCAGAAACTCCTCCTCTGAGGTCCTGATGTCTGTGGACTCTGCTACAGCAGACCTCAGACAGCACCTTTCTCCTGAGTGCTGGGAAATCCACATGAAAAACTAAACGTGGCTTGTGAGCCACAAGAACAGCAAAGCATACACAAGGGGTTGGGACATGGAAGAATTCAGTTGTAGGAGTGTTGTGTTCCACATTCTCATTCCACAAATATCCACTTACCTGCAGAATCCAGTGCTGTTAGTAAATGTAATACCTTTGTTTTCTCCAAAGTTTAGAACTATTTCAGTTATATGACCCAGCACCAGTTACTTCCTAGAGACATATTTGTTTTATTTTAAAATAAATCAATGTGTTGTATTTTTCTCTATGTCTTGATTTGGGATATAAGGTGTATTAATTTTCAGGAAATGTGTATGTTAACACTATTGCGCATCAGCGATTTTTTTTAAGATTAAAGGGGAAGATAGTCATCTTATAGTTTAAGTTTTTAGTACAATGTGTATATATTTCTTCAACATAGTAATGGCTAAAAACTCCATTTTACACATGAATTCATATAAGTTCCATGGCCTTGAACAAGTCAACTATCTTTCCCAAGCCCCAACTTTCTCATTGATATACTCTCTTTTTAGCCTTCAAAGCCTGTGAATGTGACCTGATTTGCAAAAAAGAAAAAGGATCTTTGCAAATCCATTAAGGATCTTTTTTAAAAAGATTTATTTGTGTGTGTGTGTGTGTGTGTGTGTGTGTGTGTGTGTGTCTGTCTGTCTGCACGGACATGCAAGCACATTCAGAGAAGGAAGGGACTTTATGCTCTTATATGCAGGTGCCCACAGAAGCCAAAGGCTTCTCCTTAGAGCAGGAGTTACAGACAGTTGTGAATTGTCTGTTACGAATACTGGGAACTCTGGAAGAGCTGTAGGCACTCTTAACTGCTGAGCCATCTCTCTAGCACTAGTTCTGGATCTTTCAGTTCTCTTATCTCGGCTTATAAGTCACTAAATCCAATGGCAAGTATCCTTTTACAACATGCACAGAGAGACAGATGCATTGAGAAAGTAGGCAGAGTCAGAGTTATGCAGCCACAGCCCTAAGAGCGCCTAGGACTGGCAGAAGCTGTGCAAGCCAAGAAAGGACCCCCCCTAGAGTCTTCGGGAGGGAGTGGCCACCGATATCTTGATGCTGGACTGCTGGTCTTTGTTACAGTGAAAAGCCAAGAAAGGACCCTCCCTAGAGTCTTTAGGAGGAGTGGCCACTGATATCTTGATGCTGGACTGCTGGTCTTTGTTACAGTGAAAACTACATGATTTTAAGTTTCCAATTTGTGCTAACTTGTTATACTAACCATAGGTAGCTAAATCATCCATAATGCTGATTACGTACACTACTGGATGTTGATAAACTCTTACATAATTTATTATGGTTGGTTTTAATGACAACCTGCTACAAATTAGAAACATCGGAGTAGGGAGCCTCACCTGAATCACCTCAGTTCATGTGGGAGCAGCCCAGATAAGTCTTCTGCTGCCTTGCCTGCTCAGTGCTGAGTTGATCTGCTCTGGTGCTGCTGCTGATTCCCTCAGTGATATTAGAACCAGCAAGTCAAGCTTTCATCATGGACTAGGGGCCAGTAACTCTCCAGGAACACTCTGGGTTTCCAACACCAGACTGGGACTACTGAGGCACCCCACCTTGTGGACTGATCAACAACTTGTTGTAACCTCCCCAGTAACAGACAGCATGTGGGTAGACTTCAACTGTTAAGGCACACAACCTCCAGGACACAGTAACTACCCAGTCCTTGCTCTCAAGTGTGGCTCTGTTGCTGTTACTATTTTAAAACTGACTTAATCAATTCATTACTATATACATACATATATCCTGACCCCAGTAGTTTTATCCTTTGGAGAACCCTGACTAATACATTATTACAACATAAAATTAGGGTGATTCTTAAGCAGGTCTCACAAGTTACTAATGTTAATTTAGAATTAATAAAACTGAGAAGAACATAATCAAAGGACTAGATGTCCTGGACAGCTTCCTTACTTTTAAGTCTACCTTTCTCTGGGGCTGCACCAGGATTTCCACAGTCCACAGAAAGTACAAGGTCACTTCAAAAACCCACCCTGTACTCTCCCAGTTGGTGTTACCTTGTTCTTCGAAGGGTACAGATTTAGGTGAAGTCTCCCTCTCTCTGGCTTCCCTAATAAAGAGGGGCTGAGTGCTGTCAGTCAAACCCAGAGCAGCTCCCCAGTCAAGTAGAGCTGCGGCAGCAAGCTGAGGAAAGAGGGGCCCAAAGGGGCTCGCACAAACTGCATCCAGGAATGGGAGCTTCTCCCTTTTGTGAGGGCTTAGAATACATTTTTTCAACCAAGTAACGCTATTTCACTGGGTTTCCAAGTAAGTTAAATGATATCTTCAGGAATCTTTACAGGCCACAAAACAGCATCACTAATCCTAGCCAGCAAAGCCAACCCAGTAGCCTTTTCTACTGTCCCTCAGCTAAAGCCAAGCATGTGAAGTGTCACATGCTGGGATGAAATAATGTCTGTAAAAGGTCAACATGGTTTTGTTACCTACTCTAGGGTTCAAATGGTCAAGACACGGCCAATGCCAGGAGAGCACTCAGAACCCCTTTGCTGGGCTTTGTGTTCGTGTCTTCCAGCTTCTGCACTATTAACTCCTGGCTTCTAATTAGTGTAGAGGACTGCTCTGTGATGCTGGAACTGGTCCATCCTTGTGAAAAAGCTGGAAGCTTCAGGACATTTCTACTTTTGCCTCCCACCCCCTGCCAGACACTTTTCATCTGGGGCCTACCTTTGTAAAAAATATAATGTTCCTGAATCCAAAATCTAATTACCCTAGAAGCTCTTGGAATCTTACTATAATGAGGAAGGTGATAGATAGATAGATAGATAGATAGATAGATAGATAGATAGATAGATAGATAGATATTTGTCTTTGATGACATCAAGTTTCTTTCTTTCTTGGGGCAAACTCCTATTGAACAAAGCAATGAACTGATCCAAATAACTCAGTCTTAGCAAAAGGGCACAAGTAAAACAACAGAAGAAGAAGAAAGAATTGTCCTCTATGGCTTATAAACTAGCTCTGAGAAATACTCTGTATTAGTTACTTTTCTGTTGCTGTGATGAACAGTGTGATCAGGACTTGTGGAAGGAAGAGTTTATTTAGGCTTATGGTTCCAGAGGGTCAGAGTCCGTCATTGCAGCGGGTAGAAAGCATGGCTGCCAGAAGAGCTGGGAGCTCACATTTCAAACTACAAGCAAGAAGAAGAGAGAGCAGACAATATGACAGGAAGTCTTTAGACTCTTAAAGCCTGCCTCCGTGACATGCTTCCTCCAGCAAGACCAAACTTCCGCAATAGTGGCATCAGCTGGGGACGAATGTCCAAACATCTCATTCAAACCACACATTCCAGAATTAGCCTCAGCACATTGCAGAAAGTAACCAGCTCTTGGCATTTGAACATTTCTGCTGCTGAATATTTGAAACTCTGAATTGTGATCACCAGCCCCATTTTGTGCATGTATCACAATGTCACCAAGTGATACGTCTATTCTAAAAAGGGGAGATCTGATGGAGCCTCCTGAAAGTCTGCCTCACTAAAAACAAAACAAACAAAAAACCCTGCAAGCACTTAGCTCAGTCTTTTTGCTTCTTGGTCAGTAAAAAACATGCAAAGAACAGGGCCTGAAGGAACACACCTGTGATCCTATCTTCAGGGAGGGACTGAGATAGGAGATTCATAAGTTGTAGACAAGTTTGAGCTTCATAGTCAAGGCCTGTCAAGAGAAAAAGCAAGAAGGAAAACAATTTAGCATGGTTTAATGAGGTAGGGCGTTGTCAGATGGCCAAACAGCCAAGGAAGAGTCAAATAGAAGGAAAGTCGGGGGAAGAGCTCAGAGAGTGGAGAGTTGACAAAATGGCCACAGTGGTTCAAAACAGAAACCCTGGGCTAAGGTCTGTTCTGCCTGTTTATCCAAACCATTTCCCTCCCTGGGCCCCCTTTCCCTGCTGTGTAGTGGGCATGCTCACTCTCTGTGAGGCTGTGAGGAACAATGAGGTAGAGTATATATAAATAATTTTGTGGAACTTCTAGAAACACAAGTAAAAGTACTTGTTAAAGCCCAGCAGCCCGCGTTTGTTCCCCAGAAACTGTTCTACTAGCTTGTCCTCTGGCCGCCACGTGTGCTGTGTGTCATGTACCCACACAACATGATAATAAATAAAAATTAAATTTAAAATGGTGTTTGTGAACCAGAAGCAACAGGGAATGTGAAATTTTCCTCATTGATGCTAAACAAACATGAATAACGTTTGAAGCTTTGTGAAAGTTCAGGGCTGTCCCAGGCCCCACACTGACACTGACCTAACCAAGAGTCCTCCCCTGCCCTCCTTCTCACTCCTGCCTCAGATCCCTGCAGCACCTCACCAGAAGGCATCTGGCCCCGGGATTTGGGGGCCTTTTAAGTGGAAAACAGGGAGAAGGAAGAGAGAAGGGCGATGCGAAGAGGAGAAAGGTCGCTGTTGGCTAGAGCTAGAGGGCTTTTCTACTGAACTCAAGAGCGAGCTTCTGGACCTGCTGTGTGAGGGGGCGTTTAAAGGAGACCCAGCAGCTGGCTTTAGACACTGCTGATTCCACAATTCAAATAGAGAGCGCGATTCTTTTAATATTACTCTTGGCTTTGGAAATACGATTCTTGAACAAGATATGATTTCCAGACTGGGCCAGATGGGCCACTGGATTTACAAGGGTTATTAACTATAGCTGGCTGAACTGAGGAGTTGAGCTTATCAAGGTATAAACAGAAATTGTTTTATTTTTCTAACACTACCACCGACTGTGTTCTGACAATCACCCGCTTTATCTGCAGACTGGTGACACCTTTAGTTGTGGCTCAACCTGGTGTCATAACTTCTCAGTCTCTCCCTCAACCCAGTTGTAAAATAGTCCTACCTGGGTTGTAGGAAGGTAGTCTTTATTTATGTTCAATCCATTTTTCACGCAGAGAAGTCCTGAGATGCTGATTGTCTGTAAGAAATACTGTCTGCTCTCTTTCTTACATGTCTTTCTTTCTGTTCTGCTCTTCTGTTTATTCTGGGCTGTTTCCTCTTGAACTACTATAATGAATTGGCTATCTTTTTGCTGGCCAAAAGCATAGGGGCTGTTCCCGGATGAGGTGGCTGATCCGTCTCCTGGCACATGTGTCCTTGTGCCTTAGTGAGCCTGTAAGCATCCCCATTAGTGAGGGACTCCATCCCCAACCCCCTTCATGCCCCTTGCCTATATCTTCTACTGATTCTTAGCAAATTCTGTCTAGTACATGAGTCTCTTTGTCCCATCAGAAGAAGTCTCAACACAACAAGGCATCCTTACTCTCATCAAACCTCTACACTTCCAATTATAGGACCTAGAAACATGATCCACTTCAGGATCACTGAGAAATTAGAAATTCAAAGGAAGGGCCTGTGCTGATTTGAATGTCATGGGCCCCCCTCAAAGGGGGTACAACTATTAGGAGGTGTGGCCTTGTTGGAGGCAGCGTGTCACTGTGGAGGCGGGCTTGGAGGACTCATGTGTGCTCAAGCCACGCCCAGCGTCTCAAACCACTTCTTGTTACTTGCAAGTCAAGATCTAAGTATCAGCTGACCTTGCCTTTTGGCTGCCAGAAAACCACCTAAGCTTTCCCGCCAAAACGGTTATTAGTGCCGTGCAAAGTTGGAGAACCAACCAGCTATGCGTCCCCAAAGGGAACCAAAGGTCGGGCCCTCAAATTTCCTTCCAAGAGTTAATACCTGCCATGTGATGCTCCCCACACCCACCAAGCTTTCCCCAGTTTCTGGTGCACTGCCTCTTCTCTTCCCAGTAATTCTTGAATCTCACCCCAGAGATTCTTAATTAGTAGGTCTTGAGTACAGCTGGGCATCAGGATTTTTAAATATACTATTGTGCACCGAAGGCTAAAACACATGGCAGGAAGGCATTTTAGAAATAATGAAAAAGGTATTATGCATATCTATCCACATCTTACACCACCAGGTCACGAAGACCATCAGCACATTTGCAGAAATGTTGACCACAGAGAAGGAGGCGGCAAGGATGGCTGTGTCATTAATCCTCAAAATCAGAAAGCAGCTGTCGAAATTCTGTGTGAGCAGCACAGTCTGGCAACACACCGTATACAAAGAAGTAAAGAATGTTCTCCCTGGTCATAAGGCATGTTCATTTCATTAAGAAAGGAAGAGTAGCACTCATGTCAAAAGTAAAGAACAATACAGAGACAGCAAAAGAATAATTGGCATAAAAATGCAAAACAACGATTTGGGTTAGTGTTAAAAAACTATTCTCTCTTCTTCTGCGTGGCTGCTTCCACAGGTGAACACACTATGAGCCTCCACCTATGAGCCTTAAACTAGACTGCAGATAGTCCAGTCAGAATCTCCAGGGTCGGGCTTATCTAAACATTCCCAGCATAGCTCACTCTCAGTTAAATTTGAATAGCAGATAGATAGCAACTTTAAATGGCTAATGTACAGAGACATGGTGCAATATTTGTGACATAACGTACCAAAAGTTATGTAATTTATAACTGAGCAATATTGAGTTTTATCAGTTCTTCTGGTCATACTGCAAACAAAAGACAGATCTAAGTCAGACAGACTTTAACTTAGGCTTCTGTGACCCTGAAGTCCTACCTACTACATTCTCTCATTTAAAAATGTTTGTTCATTTGTTTTTAAAAACAGGTCACCCAATACAGACCAGTCTATCCTCACAAAAGCTATGAATGAGGAATCAGCATGATGGGCATTGCCAAGAGTTTTGACTACACTCTGACACAGGGTACCAACTTATCAGAGGAACAAAAGTTCCTCCTGGACTGACAGTCCTACAGCTTTCAGAAGCATTAAATCAATTTAAAAATATCGAGTTCTCAATGGGATTACAGCCCTCTAATTCAGTTGCCTGTTACTTATTCTGTATTAATAATCCCATTCTATGGCCAGCCATTGGATAGAGACAGTTGATCTTATAAAATTTTAAAGTAAACCTGTTTCATCCCCAGGAGGGCTCAGTGTGACAGAACATATTATAGAAGATTGACAAGAAAATATTTGGATAGCCAGGACATTCTCAGGAGCAGAATAAGAGATTTAAATGATTTACTTGGCATGAGGTGATACATCTAAGAATGGCTGGCATAGGAAACTCAGTCAGTGACTAAGACATCCCTAACCAAAGCCAATGTGGTCTTTAACTTCATCAGCCCTCATCTGGATTTTCATTAGTGAATATGTTTCCTCACCATCATTTCCTGAAGATGAAGCTTATTATAAACCTGAAACCCTCAGATCTTAGAAAGAGCAAGGCTGAGCTTTTATGCTATTTTTAAGGAACTTTAGGGTCCTGGGGAGTTTCTGGGTCTCTCTTAGGGCGCTCTAACCAGTGTGTTTAATAAATCACCAGCTCTTTACACAGCCCTGGGGAGCAAGGACTGATGCACAGAGGGCTTTGGGAAGTTGTCCTGCAAGGAGATGAGAGTGGGGTGGTCATGAGGTGCCTCCTTTGAGAATGAGCCCCATCTTGCTCTTTTTGAAGCACAAGAATTATTTCCCCAGATATACTTTTTTATGAAGACATTGGAGTCATTCTTCAAGGTAAATGACAGGTTCATAACCTTGCATGAACTGTATTTTATTATTTCTTAGAGAATGTCTGTGCACACAGAAGGTGTGAGATCTTGGACATTTCTCCAGCTTACTTTTCCTTGAATTCTGAAGTATGTGCGTGTACACACTCATTCTTACCACATGTGTGTGTGCAGCCCAGTCACTGTTTCAAGAGGGGCATGAGACCAGAGATGAGCCAACTGGTGACACTCCTTAAGATAATTCTCATTGAAGAGAGCAAGGGAGGCTTCAAGGACGTGACAGCAGAGCTAATAGTGATTTTATATATATGGATCATATATGTATATATATTAGACATATATGGATCATATATGTATATATATTAGACATATATGGATCATATATGTATATATTAGACATATATGGATCATATATGTATATATATTAGACATATATGGATCATATATGTATATGGGGAGGGGAGGAAGGGGAGGGAGGGGAGGGGAGGGGAGGGAGGGGAGGGGAGGGGAGGGAGGGGAGGGGAGGGAGGAGAGGGAGGAGAGGGGAGGAGAGGGGAGGAGAGGAGAGGAGAGGAGAGGAGAGGAGAGGAGAGAGGAGAGGAGAGGAGAGGAGAGGAGAGGAGAGGAGAGGAGAGGAGAGGAGAGGATGTCCTCTGGTTTAGTACCATGCTTCAAGGAGCCAGTTCCTCCAGCATCCTTCCCATAAACCCCTTTCTTATTTTAGCTGTTTTGAGCTCTCTCCCTCTCTCCCTCTCTCCCTCCCTCCCTCCCTCCCCCTCTCCCTCCCCCTCTCCCCCTCCCTCTCCCCCTCCCTCTCCCCCTCCCTCTCCCCCTCCCTCTCCCCCTCCCTCTCCCCCTCCCTCTCCCCCTCCCTCTCCCCTCCCTCCCCTTTCCCCTCCCCTCCCCCTCCTTCTCCCCCTTGCAACCAGAGGAATCCAGACTTCCACATAAAGAAAAAGTAGCATTTCCACTTTATAGATAGGAAAACTTGAGGTACCAAAGTTTATATTATATGACTTTGTCATAACTAAAAACAGCATTAACTTGATTATGTTGCTCTCTATATGAAAGTCACTACACACTCTCCCCATAGCAGTAACTTCAGAAACTTGACCGGTCACTGAAAGAGTGCATTTATTGTGTGACCAAGTCTATATGTGTGTCTGTGAAACAGAAATTTCACATGCTACCACCTTATTAAGTGTGATGCACTCTTTTATTTTATATTCTATTTCATTCTTTCAAATGCTGTTTGTGGCCCACTAAATTCATTTCATCTCTCACTAAACTGATTTCATAAGCCACTAGTGGGTTCAAATTTGTAACTGTTTTAAAAAAATGTACTATAGCCCCTTTCACAATATAGTGCTAATTAAATAATCCTTCTCCCACTATAGATTTCCCTTAGGTGAAACTCTAGAATATGTAGATTTTCTTCTGTGCATATGTAAACTGCAAGTCAATCCTACCTGCAATGATCAGAGAGGAGGAGGAAATGGATCACAAGCCTAAGGCAGAGGTTTCCCACCAAGCCACCAGACACACACAGGATGAGAGTCCATTATATCGACCTGATCTTAAGGGTGTCCTATGTCTATCCATTTCTACACGGAGCCGAAATTTAACTTGCACAGTATCTTATTGAAATATTTTATGATTATTGTGTATATACATATGTAAGATCTTGTAAGTGTCAGGTATGCAGCAGCATGTGTGTGGAGGTCAGGAGACAGCCCGGGGTTTTGTCATAGACACCTCCTTCCACTGCAGGTTCTGGGGATGAACTCAGATCATCAGGCTTGCAAGGCTGCACTTTTATCCCACCGCGCCATCTCACTGGCCCTAACTTGGATAATACCTTTAAAACGCTCAGGTTTTAAACTTAAAAGACTTTATATGTTTAACAGTGTTTTTGGTTTTCTTTTTCTCTCTCTTTCTCCAAGCTTCTGAACTCATTATGGCATTACCATTGACCAGATATTCAGATTGAAAGACCACTCCAATACCAGATTCTTACTTCAGACTGTATTCCAAACCTCACCAATGATGCCACTGGGAACACCCAGAGACCTCACTCTCCACTGGCCTTGACAAGAACCTCCTGTGATCCCCAAGTTCACACCTGCCACTGTGGTCTAGTCTCTCACTACACAGTTGTCAGTATGACCTTTGACACTAACTCTGACAACGTCACTCCCTGCTTGAATTGCTACAGGGCGTTCCCTTCATCTTAGGAAAAAAACACCATGTTCCCATGTTTCCCAATATGTCTCTAAACTTGCCTTCTTCAATTCTCCTCACAGCTCTTCCCTGCACAATTGTTCCTACATTGGGACATTTCTTCTTCCTGATCCGTTCTGCTAAAGCATCCTTTCAGCAGACCTTCCATTAAACTACCCCAGTTAGCCCATCCCACTCAGACTCTTCTATCCCCTTCCCATCGGTTACAGTAACTTGGTCTCCAGTTGATGATGCTGACTTATGAAGGGCTAGATGTTGTACATTATTATTTTAAGGTGTGTTACTTTTTTATGTTGCATTTATTTAACTCTGTGAAGCTGTGTTACTGTGCCTGTGTAAGATACCTAACAGTCTAATAAAAAATTGAATGGCCAGTAGTGAGGCAGGAGACAGGATAGGCGGGGCTGGCATGCAGAGAGAATAAATAGGAGAAATTTGGAAAGAAAAAAAAGGAAGATCAAGGAACAAGACAGGAAGGAGGAGGACTTCAGGGGCTAACTACCCAGACACCCAGCTACACAGCCAGACATGGACTAAAAAGGAAAGAAAAGGTATACAGGAATAAAGAAAGATAAAAGCCCTGAGGTCAAAGATAGATGGGATAATTTAAAGTTAAGATAAGCTGGCAAGAAACAAGCCCAGCTAAGGCCAGGCATTTACAAGTAAGACTAAGCCTCCACGTGTAATTTATTTGGAAGCTGGGTGGCAGGCCCCCCAAAAGAGCAAAAACAAAAATAACAGGTAAAAATTTTAGAAGGTAAAGTCTCCTTGGAGAAAATAGGCCCCTGGAGTGGGTCTTCAAAGGTTGTACCTACCCCAGTCACCCTGTTCTTATCTTTGTCTCTGATTCCTGCCCACCATGAGGTAAGAGCCTTCACTGTGCATCCCCATGACCATCTTCTGTTTAAGTGCACAAGGCCAAGCAAGCGTGGATGGAACCCTCTAAAACCATGAGCCACAATAAATCCTTCCCCGTGTGTTTCTTTTCTTGTATGTTTAGTCACCACAACATGCTCCAGCTAACACAACCATCATCCATCACTGCACTTACTTCTGTCTGAAATGATACACACACTTGTCTTGCTCATGGTCTTTCCTCTTCAATGGACTGTAACTTCTGTGATTGCAGACACTGACTATGACTCTCTGAAGAGGTCACCACTTCAGCTGTTGGTCAAGCAAAGTCAAGTTTACTACATATTGTAGGAAGAGATCTAATGCCTGGTGAAGACTTAGTAACATGTCAGAAAAGAGAGAGAAGGACAGGATATATTAAAATTTTTAATCTAATACCAGGACATCAGGGTAGTGGTCCTTACAAAAATGTTGAGCAAAGTTTCTGACAGACAGGATAGGAATACTGGACACAGTGAATGAAGGTTTTGATTGCTTTAAGAATAAGTGATCCTTTGATAACCTAGTCAAATAAAAATATGAAAATATTTACTGCCACTCTGATAAGATCTAGTTTACAAGTTGTTTATTTAATATAAAGAAAGAAGATTTTCAGATAATCTAGCAAAAAATGGTTTTGCAAATTTATCTTTCTGGTAAAAAAAAAAAACACCCTCTGGATTTTAATTAATTACTTTTTAATCTTGTTAAGCTGTAAGCCCTATGAAGTTCTAGGTCTCACGAGACTCTCTCTGAGATGATATTATAAAGTGTTTTACATAGTACCTAGCACATAGTAGGTACTCAATAAATATTTCTTGCTGTTTTTCTGTGATTGTTATTAGTAACCTGCTGGAAAGTCCAGGTGGTGCTCACAACACATGCTTGCTGAATTGATAAGTCCCACACAGAAATGACAGACAGCTAAGTCAAACATGAGAAAGTACCTGTTCTCATTGTGGATTGTCACATGGAATCATTATGAGGAAGAATACTGGAAAGAATGTCAAAGAAATTATTTTTAAACATCTTAAACATCCATGGAAGTGGGTTAAACGGCAAGTCTCAGTCCCTAGCCCTTTCCCCACATCTGGCTGTCCTTGTGTTATGACCGACAGCAGGACCCCATGATAAAATCAAAAGTTAAGAATGTAAAATGACAAAACAACAGAATTCTTTTTTTGAAATATTTTTTAATTTCATATTTATATGCATTGGTATTTGACCTACATGTATCTCTGTGTGAGGGTGTCAGATCCCCTGAAACTGAAGTTATGGACAGTTGTGAGCTGCCATGTGGGTGCTGGAAATTGAACCCAGGTCCTCTGGAAGAGCAGCCAGTGCTCTTAACTGCTAAGCCATCTCTCCAGCCCAGTAGAATTCTTTGGTGGAAAATCAGATGTGAGATGACCAGACCCTTCCATGCATCTGCCACAAAGCAAACAACTTTCTACATGACTCATTAAAACTGCAGGAGAGAGAGACTGAATGTTTTCGATTAAGCAAGGCTGGTGAGTAGAAACTGATTTTGTAGTTATAAAAATGTAGTACGTGTAAAATGATATACAGAAGTGAAAGAATAATCCTTAGAGTTAAATCTCATAAAAGATACACAACAAATGCCCATATTAAATTAAATGCTTATTAATTCATTAATGAGGGAAGAGTGAGGAAGACAGAGTTCAGAGAGCACTTTGAGAAACGAGGTCTGTACTGGCACTTAAAAAGAAATCATGAGGATGACACTGTAGGTCAATGAGAGCCATGGCCTTCGGAGTTGTCTCTGCTGCTAGACAGAAATTATCTGCATCTCTGCAACATGTGATCTACTCACTCACATGGAGTCTCACTGGATTTGAGTTCTAAAGTCAGCGAAGACAAAGTCCTCAGGTCACCTTGGCTGGTGATGTCTGTGTATGACACTGGAAGGACATTTCATATATGAAGATTTGTTGGATTGTCCTATGTAACTAGAGGCTGGATAGTCCAACACTGGCCATCTCAGAGCAGCACCTAACTAACGCCTTCTGAGACTCTGGGAGCCTCAGAACTAGTGACATGGCCTTGGGGCAACGCTGAAACCCTGGAGCTCCTTGAAGAGCTCTCGTGAATCTGATTCAAAAGACTGAAGGAGAGCCTGGTATCCACGGACAAGGGGGCTTTCTTTTCTGCCATCCAGGCCTCTAGCCTACTGGATGGTGAGGCTCACATTCAGAGCTGCCCTCTTTCCTAGGTTACAGTCCACACATCAATCATCTCTGAAAACACCCTCACACAGGAAGTGTGCTTGGCTAATTTCTTAGATGTCTTTTGGTCCAATCAAGGCTATCTATCAGATAAAGTGAAGACAATAAGGACCTGGACCAGAAGCCCAGCCTTCAACACAGTGGTAGAAAAAGATAATTATAATGCACTCAAATCCTATTTGCTGATAAAGGAAAATATTTGAAGATAGCCTTGCTCCATGTGAAGAACTTGCTTTCCAGATCCACAGGGAAAATAGACACAATAGTAAAGACCTTCAACACAAGTGTTCCCCATACCAAATTTGTGTTCTTTATATTTCCATAATTTAATATCATTGATTACTAATAACCAAGGCAATAATGCTATGACACACTATATACTCAGACATCTAAAACATGCGTGGTCTAATTGTATGCATGTTTAGTGTCTACAGGCATGAACTTCATCAATCTTTTGGTTTCTCTCAGTTATTTGATCCACTCTTGGAGCAAAGGGGCCCATTCAAGATAGATATAAATATTTACATACAGCAATATTTTTATCTGTGCTCCATCTGGTACTCAGCACATAACAGGTGCCAATTACTAGTTGACAACCAGCATTAGTGAGTGTTGAATGGTGTTTTGCAATGGGGGAGCTTCCAGAAAGCCATAGTGCAGCAAACATGGTCTGAAGAAAAGGGTGGCTCCTCTGACCCAAAAGGAGGCATATCACCTCCTCTGCCCTTGTTAATGTGTCTAGCAAGTTGGTGCTATTCACACCAGAAAACCTTATCCATGCCTGTACTAATGGCTGAAACTTAACTGTTCAAGACCTTTATATTTCTCAGCTGAGGTTTAATCAGTAAGTAGCAAAGTTCTTGCCCTTTCTACAGAGTCCAAGGATGCTCCTGTCATGCTCTGGCTCCTTGATGGTGGAGTAAGTGGAAGCTTACAACTCTGAAGTCCTCAAAGAAACAATGCTAACCATACCGGATCCAGGTCATATCAGTGACCTGAATTTTCATGATAAAATGATCAGCTGGGTAATTGAACGGCACACCGAAGATCCCGAGCGTTCCCTCGACAGTCCACCACAAACTAGCACACAGCTTCTGCAGTATCCCTGCCATTGTGCTGCCCATACGCACAGACGCATTCCACACGAGGGTTAAGACTGCAAACAAGAGCGTTGGAAACCAAAGGGCAACGGGTTGTACGCTCTTCAAGGGCCGTCTGCCGCTGCAGCCTCTGCCCAAATTAAACATCCGGCAAAGCTCTGCACGGCAGCTGGGTCACAGCCCCGGGGACCGTGAAGTACAGTGTGTCACATATCCTTCTTGTCTTCCCCTCAAACGCTCTGGAAGACTGGAAAAGCAGGTCTTCCTAGGAGTGTATCAACAGTGGTCACACCAATAGAGAGCAGTACGTTCTCATGTATTTCTCCATGAGTCTCACAGCGACCCCATCTCCTGGGCCTGAGACAGCAGTCTAAAGCAATGATCCCCACAATGGCCTGGTGAGGGGCTGCTTTAATTTTTCTGTTTCTAATATATTAGAGACATATTTTGTAAAATAGTATTGGAAATACTTTTAATTACATTTTTGTGATACCATGTAAAATATAAGCCCAAGTTTCTATTACTATGTTCCACAAAGCTATGCTTTTTTTTCTTCAAAATTTCTGAGTATTTGCTATTTACTTAAAGATATTACACAAAGGACTAGTGCTGGTCAGAGAATAGTGTATGAAACAGCTCCCGTCTCAAAGAGTGCGGGCAGTCCCTCAGACAAGCTCCTTTTCTTTCTCTCTTGAGAACAAGCCTTGCACATGGAACTCTAGCATGTCTAGGTTGTGTGAATCCAGCTTGCAAGTAGTGTCTCATTGATAACACATAGAATAATTTTGGAAAATATACACAACGCACAGAGAGAACGTACAAGTTCCATCCCTGTGATCCACATGATAGGAGGAAAGAACCAACACCCACGTTATTCCAACCCCAAGTGTGTGCCATAGCACACACTTACCCACACTCATACACATGCATACCCCCCAAAACTAACAAATAAACATAAAAAGAAAAAATTACAAAGACATGCAGAAATATTAATAATATGTACACAATAGAGTTTTATTTGACTATAAAGAATAATTAAATTATTATCATTTGCCAAAAAAAAAAAAAGGTTGGAACAGGACTTGATTGTGCTAAGTGAAGTGAGCCAGACTTTAAAGGACAAATATCCCATTTTCTCTCATATGTAGAATATAGGCTTAAATATATAAATATATCATATATATTTAAATATATGACATGAAAACAAAAAAAGGCTATAATGGGAGATTAATGAGTCTAATGTAAGGGGAAAATAAGAGATAATTAAGAAGGGGTTAAAACAAAACATTGCTTATTTTCTCATGTGGAATCTAGATTGAACTGTGTATATATATATGTATATATATGCATGTGTGTGTGCATGTATTAAATTCACATGCACAGATGCAATATGTCAGTGTGGGTGGAGAGGACCAACTGTCTATAGGGAAGGAGGGGTGGGAAGAAGAGTGGTAGGGGTAACAGCAAGTTATGATGGTATATATGGATGAGAATATTCTATTAAAAGTCACTATTTTTTATACTAGTTAAAATTTTTTTTTAATTTATATATTACTGCACTACTGAGCACAACAGTGAGTACAAACTTACTTAGGTCCAAGGCAAGTCTCAAAACAGAGTCTCCTGTATCCCAGACAAACTCTTATTCTCCAGCACAGCTACTTCCAACTCCAGGACATGAAGACATGGGATTTTGCATTCCCACACATGGCAGATGTTAAGCAAGGCTGTTTTGAGCAGGTAGAAGAGTCAGTGACACCTCCTAGTCCAGTGGTCAATTCTAACCCATCATCAACCAGTTCCCAGTTCATCAAAGCTGTCCTTTCTTCTACCTGGGCTATCATAGATTTCCAGACTCTGGGAATGTGGATATCTTACCTACTGGCCCATCCCCAAACACCTCCCATACGTGGAGACCTTGCTGCCTCTGTCATGCCCATCTTCCAGTTCCTCATAGCTGAATGTTTTGCAGTCTGCAGAAAGTGTGCTCAATTCCCATGAACCTCCCCACAGTCCAGGTAGCTCACTGCACACCCTCGGATTTGTTTACTTGAAATGTAAACTTGGGATTTGTAAATCTATTTTGATCTGATTTTTTTTTGTAAATAAAAATTAAGCTTAGATGGATATGACCCAGTATAATTTATTCTTTCCTGCTCCTCACATGCAACCTGAGGTCCTATTTCTCTGAGGAAAGATTCTTTCATTACTGCATTGTCCCCGTCACACGGCTCCCTTCTTCTCTGTTTATAAAAACACTTCTGGGAAATTAAAGCAAGATATGCTATTTTCCAGGGAAACCACGCTTAGGCAGACAGCACTGTTTTAAGTGCGATTGGAAACTCAAAAGCTAGTACAGTGATTAGCAGACATTGTGTAAATGGTTAATTATGATGATGGAGATGATGTCTAAACCCACCTACTCATCAGGAAAATGGAGAGAAAAAACCATCAATTCAGAGACTACAGACCCAGCTCAGGGGATGATGCTGTCTGATCAGTTTTTAGGGAACTTCAGACCCCCTTCATCTGTCCAATTCGGGCCTGGACAGCCATGAGCACCTATTTTTCACGTTTGATTTGGACTGGGACCTGAGGCTGAAACCTGAGATCATTACCCCTTCTGCTCAGCACCCTCCCCTGCGCCTCCCTAACTCTCTTATTTCTCCTATTAATATCTCATCAACATCGGGCAGGTGCTCCGGGAGGTTCTTCATTAACAAGTTGTCAGTGGGACAGAGTCAGATTCCCAGGGCTGAAGGGAAGCTGCAGGCAGGCAAACACTCTGAGAAATGATTTCAGTTTCTATGGGGTCTGTATTTTCTTATCAAACTCCAGTTTGGACTGACCCATCTGACTTCCAAAACTTCCCTAGAACTTCCTCCCACTTCAGCCAGTGCTTGCTCTCATATTAAATCTGTTTTTATGCTTCATGAAATCTCTGAATCAGCAGTTTTTAAATACTCAATATATCTTTAAATGCCAACAGACAACAAGTATAGCAGGTGTTTAATTGTGGTTTAAAGATCTACATTGTTCACATTTTACAATCACAATTAAAATTAAGCAATAACACCAAAGGAGTTCCGGTACACAGCAATAATACTTACCCGTATAGTGAAATTGATAAGGACCCAGATATAATGGTGCCCATTGTAGTAACCCTGTGGTGACTGATTGCTATTCTGCTGTTAGCAAACAACCAAGAAATACTTTATTTTTTCAGAATTATCAATTTGTTTCCAGGGTATGTGAACAATGGAAACCTTAGGGGAGAATGCAATAGTTAGCGAGGTATTAAAACAGTTATATAACTAATAAAAACGCTAAATCAACTTAGATATGCAGCAGTGTGTCATTTCCATTTTAATAAAAAAGTACATTATTCTCTTCCCGAAATTACAAAATTTTATTTTTTTTTACTCTGTGCCAACATATTTGGAAAGTAAAAAAGTCATAAATCTATGGTTTCTGGAATTGTCGTTTATGTGATTCTCTAGTCCTTAAAAAAAGATAGAATAAAAACAGGCATTTTCATAAAACGATCGATTTGAAAAATTATTTGCATTCTCTGCTTGCAATTTTTTTCTTAGGGAGGTTGGAGGAGGAGCACAGGGACTTATAAATAAAACACATTTGATTTTCATTGCATCCTTATATGGTGTGTGTGGAGGCCTCTGAATGCCTGCTCAGAAAGGCCGCGAACTAGGATGCTTTACTGAGGAAGGTGCCCCATCCTCCACTGTGCAGGCAGAGGGTCAGACTCCTGTTCAATTAAGTCCAGGCCTTGGCCAGATGGGAGACAGTCCGGACACAGAGCCAGAGGGTTGTGACAGCTCTCACATTTATAGGCCTGAGCTGCCTTGGAACTCATGGCTGCAAATCTGGGCAGAAATGATCACATCTTATACCAGGCAGTTTAGAAGCACTCAATTCTATCACACAGAAAAGGCATATCAACAGGACGAGGGACGGCTTCCAGCACCCTTGATAATTCTCGTGGGTTTATTACCCAGGTTGAGTAACTGTCTTCCCACAGGGAGGAGTTAGCCTCTGGAAGGGCCTGGGTGCAGCATTTTGGAAATGCAAGATCATTTCATAAAACCTGAATAAAGGTGAGAGGAAGGTCAGAGCCAGAGAGGACCTGTAAATTCATCCATGGAACTGAGTCTCATTCCAACAGTAAAGCAGAGAGCTGAGGTGTGTTCCATGTATGTGTTCTAGGTCAGTTGAAACCAAACCTCTAAGAATAAGGCATGAGCCCCTAAGTGCTTCTGGTTGTATGTTTGTGTGTGTGTGTGTGTGTGTGTGTGTGTGTGTGTGTCTATAGATAGATAGATAGATAGATAGATAGATAGATAGATAGATATAGATAGATATCTGTCTATCTGTCTGTCTCTATGTGTCTGTGTGTATGTCTTTCCGTGTGTGTGTGTGTATGTGTGTGTGTGTGTGTGTCTATATATATATATGTCTCTCTGTCTCTTTCTGTCTCTCTGTCTGTGTCTCTCTGTGTCTCTGCCTCTGTGTGTGTGTGTGTGTGTGTGTGTGTGTGTGTGTGTGTGTGCTTGCTCGTGTGATATGCATGTGTCAGAGCATGCATGCCATGGGATATGCACAGGTCAGAGGCCAGTCTTGTGTGTTAAGTCTCTTTACCTGCTGAGTCATCTCATTTGACTTCCCTTAGGTGATTCTGACACATCAATGTACATCACCAAGGAATTTGAGTTGAGTCCCACTGTATTAAAATTAGTACATGTTTTATAATTTTATTTAATGAAACTTTTTTTTGTGTTATTAGTGATATAATTCTCCTCCCTGTTCCCAGATATTCAAGTGAAGTTGTAAGGAACCGAGACCATGAGCCATGTTTATTCTCTGACTTAACTGTTCGGAGGGTTGTGTAAATTCTAGAGAGACAAGAATCTAACTCAACATAAATTTAGAAACTGAGGCTCAGAGAAATAAAGTCCCTTTACCTTCTGCCTGTACACTACCACCCGCTCCTCTGCAGCACACATGAAGGGGAACTATGATAGAATATTCTTGATACTTTTTTGTCAGGGGTAGGAGTTGGTTTTTAGAGACAGGGTTTCTCTGTGTAGCTTTGGAGCCTGTCCTGGACCTCGCTCTGTAGCCCAGGCTGGCCTTGAACTCACAGAGATCCGCCTGCCTCTGCCTCTCCAGTGCTGGGATTAAAGGCGTGCACCACCACCATCAAGTGATACTTTTCAAAAGAACATTAGGAAATATGAAGTGGCTGAGTCTGATAAGAGTGCACCATAACGTCGACAGCCCCTGGTAATTAGCATATATTTGCATAGTCATGCATTCATTCAGCAAATTTTATTGG
This sequence comes from Peromyscus leucopus, assembly GCF_004664715.2. NCBI lineage: Eukaryota > Metazoa > Chordata > Mammalia > Rodentia > Cricetidae > Peromyscus > Peromyscus leucopus. Next base: position 71,706,832 of record NC_051084.1, read on the forward strand.
ACGTTATATAGTCAAGCCACTGACTTAGCTACCTTGAACAGATGTAAACCTGAGCTAGGACCTCTGTCTTCCTAGGTCACCAGGCTAATGAAAGTGAACAGCATGAATAGAAAAGCACAGTAATCGAGCCCCATGGTGACTACCCAAAGGGACTCTGGGTCTATGAAAGCAACAATGAAGATGATCATAAATTCAGGAAAGAGACACCTGTGCTGAGAGCATGAGGGATGACTAGAAGTTTACCAAATAGAGGAAGGAGCACCCTTCACAGAGAGAAGGGCAATGCAGAAGTCCCATGTGAGTAAAGGCAGAGTGCTCGGAAGACTTGAAAAGGGGTCACATTATGAGGCTGGAATAAGGGAGGAAATGGAGTAATAGCAGACAGCAGGTAAGCACAGGCCAGGCAATTTGTGAATAGAATCTTATTCACCATTTTATATAGAACTTGTTTGACTTCCATTGTGCAGATAAAAAACCAAGGTCCAGAGTTCAGCTACCAGGCCTAGCATCGATAGAAAGTAACTGGAAGTCAGGCCAACTAGCTGCCCTGTGTTATCCTTTTCCCCACACCACCCCAGAGGCCCTGGTCATAAATACAAAGACACTCTGAGCATGATGTCTCTATGTCTCCTGGTGAGTCACATGTTCCTTGTGCATCACACCAATCAGCATCGTGCTCAAGGCCATGAACTGCAGTCTACCAGCCATGAACAGAGCAGGGAATCTTAGTCAATAAATTGGGCTATGAATAACCAAATGCAAAGGAACTGCCAAATGTTATAGGGACAAGAACAGACAGGCCACTGGCACAAGCCTTACCCAGCAGTCTCTCTTCATAGTCCTACAGTAGAAACAACGAGGATCTTTCCTTATTTCGAATAACGCAGGTTCCAGGGCTGGGATGTAGCACTTGCCCAACATACACAAAGTCCTGGGTTCCATCCCCAGCACCAATAAACAAAGCATAGTGGCACATGGTAGCAATCCCAGCACTGGAAAGGTGAAGGCAAGAAGATCAGATATTCAAGGTCACACTCAGCCACATATTAATTTCAGGGCCATCCTGAACTACATAAGATACTGTCTCAAAAAACAAAATCATCATGGTTGGAGAAATGGCTCAGTTGTTAAGAGTGGTGGTTGCTCTTCCAAAGAACTTGGGTTCAGTTCCAAGTATCCACATGGCAGCTCACACCATCTGCAACTTCAGTTACAATGGATCCAAAATGCCCTCTCTGACCTCCCTGGACACTAGGCATGCCTGTGGTTCACAGAGATACATGTAGAAAACATTTATAAACAATAAATAAATATATACTTTAAAACAACTAAATTAAAAACAGTGTAAATTCTGAAGAGGGAAGTGGGCAGTCAGTGACTCAGTCAGCTTGTTCTCTGTGACCTCCATCATCATTGTCCTCTGTGACCTCCATCATCATCCTCTGTGACCTCCATCATCACTGCCCACCTTGTCCTCTGTGACCATAATTGTCCACCTTGTCTTCTGTGACCTGTGTCATTATCCTCTATGACCTGTATCATCATCCTCTGTGAGCTCCATCATCATCCTCTGTGAGCTCCATCATCATCCTCTGTGAGCTCCATCATCATCCTCTGTGACCTCCATCATCACTACCCACCTTGTTTTCTGTGACCTCCATCATCATCCTCTGTGACCATCACTGCCCACCTTGTCCTCTGTGACCTCCCTCACATGCAGACAGGACAACCATCAGCAGAAGAAAAAGTTCTGGTTTTCTTGTGTCAGAGTAAGCAAACATGTACCTATCCCCAGGTCACAATGTAGCAGGGTCACAGGACCATCCTCCTTTAGCAACTATCTGGGGCAACAAGACAACCACACAAGCCTTAGACTAATTTTTTTGTTTCTCAAAATAGGCTTAGGATCTCTTGAATGGTGATTACTGGAGTGAACTGGAGTTCTGTCAGTAAGGACTTATGGAACTTCATCTGAGATGAATCATCTGCAGTACTTGCTCAGAAGTCTCACCATCTAGGCTGCAGGAATATGTTGCATCAAGCTCATGGATAGTGCACTGGATACCATCAATGTGGTATAGGAAAGGCAGTAGGCAATGGGCAGAGGAGGAGGGCTGTAGCTGGAGAGTTTTCTCTCTGGGTCCCACCAAACCCAGGCAATTGACAGCCCACTTATAAAATAAACACACAGACGCTTATATTTTTTACAAACTGTATGGCCGTAACAGGCTTCTTGCTATCTGTTCTTATATCTTAAATTAATCCATTTCTATAAATCTATACCTTGCCACGTGGCTCGTGGCTTACTGGCATCTTCACATGCTGCTTGTCATGGTGGCGGCTGTCAGTGTCTCCTTCCACCTTCCTGTTCTCTCAATTCTCCTCTCTGTTAGTCCCATCTATACTTCCTGCCTGGCTACTGGCCAATCAGTGTTTTATTGACCAATCAGAGCACTACATTTGACATACAGACCATCCCACAGCAGAGGGCAGTCCTGGATCCAGAGAGCAGGACCTAAGTCCAGTGATACCACAGGAGAAGGTGTCTGGCTTACAGTTGCATCCCTGGCTCTCCGGTGCCTGTACTAACTGACCTATACAGGAAGGTCAGTAACTCCTCCAGGCCAGCCAGCCTTAAATCTAAAGATGGAATTTGTATTATTCCAAGGGAGTATGGTTTAAATACATAATCCCCAACTGGGGTTGCTATTTGAGGAGGCTATGGAACCTTTGGGATGTGGTAACCTAGATGCAAGTCACCAGGAGTGTGCCTAGGAGGTAATATCCACTTCTAGTGCTAGCCTGAGCTCTTTGCTTCTGGGTCAGCTACCACTATACCCCACCACTGATAATCAAGCCAGTCCTCATGCCTTTCCTGTCATAGTGGACTATAAGCCAAATAAACCCTTCTTCCCTCAAGTCTCTTCTGCCAGGAATTCTGTCACATCCATGAAAAAGTAATTAATATATTTTCTAATCAGTGGGAGGAAAATCATGATGTACTCATGTGACTCACTTCTCTCTGTTCCATCCCAGGTGAGGGTGGAGCTAGGGACCTGCAGGAGTCTGGGATGAGACAGCATTGGAAGCACATCCATCCCTCTCAAAGTAGCTCATAAAGCAAACAGGCTGGTGGCACCTTCTGGCTCGGTGGCGCCTTGTGGTTTGGTGGCAGGTGCCTCTGATGCTCAGCATCTAGTGAGAGCCATAAACCTCATCTCAATAGCAAACAGGCCCTGCAGCCAGCCTATGTGCTGGGCTCTGGAGTAGCTTGGCATCCCATCTCTGCAAACATCTTCCTGCTCATAAGCCATTTATAGTTCCTACAGATGTGATATGAGTTTATAATAGGCTACTCAAGTACAGGACAGTCTTCAGGGGAGAGTAACATACCTGTGGAGGACTTTCTTGCGGGTTAACATGTCAGCTCTACTGCTGACTAGTTTTATGAGTGACTTCACCTCTCCAAGTCCTAATTTCTTCATCTATATATGGCAATTATTTTAGAGAATATAAGAATTGGGTGAGACAGGAAAATGTAATGGAATTCAGCTACTATGACAAAAGCTATTACTTGGAAAGGTCAAGGACTTTTCCGAAGGTCAGGCCATAGCTAAAGAAGTCTTGGTGATATTTTAGCTTTTGTATGTATATTACCGATTTCTGCAATGACTTCCTTGTATGCTATGTGTGCTTCCAAGAACTCATAACAGTCCATTTTATCTGAAATACCTATCAAGCATCCAAGGTCAAATGATCTTCTGAATTAAGGCAAATTAAGCTCAGACCCTCTTTTCTTATACAGCCTTAGTGGTATTTATACTAACATTATAGACTCCTGATATTTACCTAACCACCTCTAGGAATGTAGTTTGAGCACATAAATTCCCTTTTTCTGATATAATAACTGATTTTAGCTCTCAGTTGACCTCCTCCTTTACCACTCCCCTTTTGGGTTGTAAAGGAAAGCCTGACAGTCACTGCCTGAGGAAAACTCTTGTCTGCCTTTATGACCCTATAAGAACTCAAGCCTGGTGACCTTGCTTTAGCTAGAGCATTGCTATTGCATGGGTATATAACTGTAAACCTCAGAGACTGAGGAAGGATTTTTGACTGGAGAACTAGAAGAATGAGATGGAAGATGAGGAAGAGCCAGATGGGGAAGAACCAGATGAGTAAGAATGAGGTGAGAGTTGTTTAGATTGAACTGTCTAGGGGGCCTCCAGGCAGTGGGATCAGGACCCATCTGGGGTGCATGAGCTGGTTTTTTGGAGCCCAGTGCCTATAGTGGGACACTTTGTGCAGCCTTGGTGCAGGGAGGAGGGGCTTCGATCTGTGTCAACTGAATGTACCAGGCTTTGCTGACTCCCCATGGGAGACCTTGCCTTGGAGGAGGTGGGAATGGGGTGGGGGAAGGTAGGAGGCAGGAGTGGAGAGGACAGGGGGATCTGTGGTTGGTATGAAAAATGAACAGAAAATCTCTTAATAATAATTAAAAAAAAAAAAGAAAAAGAACAAGATGAAAAAGACCAAGATTGGTCAGAACTAAGATGAAAGATTTAAGATAGAACTTAGAGGGGACAGCAGATAAATGTAGAGAGAAATCAAGCAAGAAAGGAGCTGGGCATGAGAACAGAACTGAAGCTGTGTAGATAGGATTTTATCCCAGAGGAATAAAGTAGACGGACTAAGAGCTTGGTGTACTGAGATTCTTTTCCCGAAAATAATTCGAGCCATCCATAGCTTCCCTTCTGGGCCCCTGGGAAGAAGATTATTAAGGCTGGACCATAATAATCTTGGAGAGATAACCTGGGCTCCTGGTGAGGGTTGTGTTTGTACATGGCCTCCATCAGAGACCTGTATTTCTTCTGTTTTAATACTTGGAAAGGGCTCGTTATAAACGTTGCCTTCTGGTCAGCTCCTTGCTGTTTCTTGTCCAAGCAGTGGCAGCCACCCGCCTAGTAATAACCCTCCCAATAAATCTCTTGTGTGAGAAAAAAACAAAACAAAACTGGGTGAGAGAATGATGAGAGACTGAGTGGCTGCAGCCAAGTACTCAGTAGCCATCAAGTAACATCAGGAACAGTGGGGGAAGCGCTGCAGCAAAAACAATAGACCAACAGACAAGATAAGCAGCACAAGACACGCACAAAGGGGAAACCCTCAGGAAGGGAGGTCTACTGACAACAGACTCTGGGATCGCAGAGCTGAGAGTTCTCGAAGACAGCACAGAACCTCTCATGCTGCAATCTGGGAGTACTGGAGTCTTCTAGATCCTCAGAAAGTTAGAGGTTAGCATCCCTAGAAAACGTGTAAGGACCCCAAAACTCTGTGTGTGTGTGTGTGTGTGTGTGTGTGTGTATACACACACATATATATACACACACATATATATGTGTATATGTGGATGTATGTATGTGCATGAATGTATATGTATATACACACATATATACATATATGACTATATATGTATTAAATGAGTCCCTACGTGGGACATTTCTCACTACTGCCAGTCTTTGAGACTTCACCCACACATCCAGTAGACATTTATTGATACTTACTATGGTCCAGATACTGTAGAGGACCTTAAGGCCTTATGTCCAGCATGTCCTATTCATAATTGCTTGTCTTGACACTTATATCTGATAGTAGCACTTCAGTGTAAGAAAACTGTTCTGGAGAGTCTATCAAGCTCATGTACTCCAGTGAACCTACTTATTGCCACAACAAACACCAGCAGATTAAATTTACATTGACTCTCAGCAATCTGCAGATTGGCCCAGAACCATTTGATACATACTTGGCTTGATTCAGGATGGTTTTGTTTCTGGAGCATCAGGCCTCTTGTGTTGTTACTTTTGTGTCCCTGTGACCAAATTATCTGACACAGACAACTCACGGAGGAGAAGACTCATTTTGGCTTGTGGGTGTTTCACTCTACTTCCAGAGTGTTTCAGTCCTTCACAGCAGGACAAGCATGGCAGAGAGACTCCACCTGAGGCAATGGAGGCATGAAGTTGTGGTGGGGGGTGGCTGTTCACATTCTGGAAGACAGGAAGCAGAGAGCACAAGCCCTGGGGTTCAAAAGCCTGCCTCTCTAACTAAGCCCCACTTTCTAAGGGTTTCAAAGGTTCCCAAACAATGCTACCAGCTGAGGAATAAGCATTCAAAACCTGTGCCTGTAGGGTCCCTTCAGACTCAGACCATAAGGTCTGAATGTGACTATTCCCCACAGGGTTATGTGTCTGACAGATATTGTTTTGGTGATACTGTGACCTAGCTGGCAGACATAAGGCAGGTTTGTGGGTTATAGTTGGGCACTGGTTCTGGTCCAACCTCTCTGAATCCTGATCTTCTAAGATGTGTGGTGTTCCCCAGGCTCCTGTTACCACAGACTCTTCCATGGTTTTACCACCAAGACAGACTGTTGATTCCCAGACTGTGAGCCAAAACAGATTTTTCCCTTTGGTTCCTTCTCATCAGATATTTGACCACAGAAACAGAAGACACTAGTGATAACCACATCCTAAGGGCCATGGGAGAGACCCCAGAGCTAACGTGACTGTGCATCTACTGTAATGTTTCAGTGGCCAAAAAAAGGGTTATATGGAAGAACATAGTTTGGGACAGAGAATTGTGCTCAACTTCTCTTAGCATGGAACAAATGAAGGCATGTGGTAAAGAAACTAAGAGTTGCCATGTTGAAGTGACCCCTGACTCTGACTTCAAAGCCTGATAACTTTCATTACAACAGCCTTCCCAGATAAGCAAGCAAGTTTGATTTTCTGTAAGATTTCATAGAAATGTAACCTAAGTTTGTAAGGAAGTATAGTGGTAAGCGTTCAAAGCATCAGGAAGGTATGAGAGTGCTGAAAACATCTCATTGGGTACAAATGTCTCCTGAGTCAACATGGCAGAGATAACCAACAGTGAAACCCAAAGGTAAGCAATGAGATTGGAGCTTTCGGCGGTTTGCCTAATTTGGAAATCAACCAACTAGAGAGAAGACGATTATGATCAGTTAGGCATTTTGTCAAACTTCACACTGTCATCTTGGGCAAAGGCAGCAGAATAATTCACTGCAGGAGTTTAACAGAGGTCAGCAAAGCAAAGGTCTGACGGGAGAGCGGCATCCAGTGGTTAAGGGGTAATCTGCATTCAGTCACAGTTGCAAGAACCCAGATATGGCTGTTGCTGGTTAACCACACTCCAGCAGAGTCTCAGTAGACTACAGGAAGTGGCCATAACCAGCCTGGGGCCCATAAAAGGAAAGAGCTCCACCAACAAGGACAAAGAGAGGTACAGTCAGACTCCTCCTAGAAGGATACAGGATCTTTCTGAGTCCCATCTCCCCTATCCAACCAATTCTATCAGGTTGCTATTAGCTCTAAGCCAATCACTCACTGAGCTGTGTCTCACTAATGTGACATAATTAAAGAATGACAAGACCACTGGATGACAAGTTCAATGAGGATGCAAATTGCTGCTTTCCAACAATGGTTCTCAAGGAGGACAAGAACATTAGCATCCCTGGGCACTTGATGACAATTCAGATTCTCAGACCTCAACCCAGACTTCTGGAATCAGGAGCTCTGAGAGTAGAGCCCAGTGTCTACCAGGTCATTCTGAGTGACTATTGCAGAAAACAGTGAGTCCTGAAGACAGGAGAATCCCTAATGGAAGTCCATCTCCTGATGGGCATTGATGGAGATGGAGAATGGGAGAGACAATGTATTACACACACTGAAATAAAGAAGTTGGCAAAAGGGTGGCTCCCGTGAGGCCAATGAGGCAGATGCCTGGAAAGAGGAAGTGGGAGCTTCCAAGAGATGGGAAGAGACAGACCAGCTCAATGTGGTGTCTTTAAAATTGAGAACAAAAATGTTTGGACTCAGAAAAAAAAAAGTTTGTACTGGTTGCAATTAAAAATTAACATTTTTACTCTGGAGAATGAATATAACAAGAGGATAGGAGAGACAGGGAAGGTATTAGTTCCCTCAGGTATGGCCCCAACTGGTACCTTCTTTTGAAAAGATATTATTGAGCAGCAAAGCAGCATAAAAGCAAGAGACAGCTGCCCAATCAGTAACTGGAACAAACATAGTCAGAAACCATTCTCTCTCCACTGTCTCCTGATCTGTGTTCAGATCTAGGTGCATTGCCATGGGCCTAAGCCAGTAAGCACCCATTCATACCTTAAATCATGCTTCCTCCTCTCTTCCTTCGCTTCCTCTCCCTGCCTCCCTCTTTCTTCACCATCCTTCTTGTCCCCTCTCCTCTCCTCCTCTAACTGCTCTAGTACTTACCTGTTCAGGAAGCCACTGGAACCAGGTAAAGCAGGAGACAGCAGGTGTTCCTGTCGGGGATGGACTCCCTAGTTCATAGCAAGGGACCAGAGACAAGCGGGTGGTTCTGTGTAGAAGTGTGACCCAGCATAGGGTAGCAGAGCCTGTTGAGGTAAGGATACTATACAGAACCATACCATGAACAGCTATTGGAATTCGGACAGAGAAGAACACACATACAAGAGAGTGCTCAAGCACAAGAAATCACAGTGAGAGCAAGGTGATAAAAGGGCCCCTTAAGAATGGTGTTCTGCGTGCCCCACTGAATCCACTAAGTGTCATTTTTTTTCCACTCTTCTGCTCTTTGCTCTTTTGGGGGGCCACCACATAGTTCCCAAATGAATACACACAGAGATTTAATTCTTACTTATAAATGCCTGGCTTTAGCTTGGCTTGTTTCTAGCCAAGTTTTCTTAACTTAAGTTATCCTGTCTATATTTTGCCTTTGGGCTTTCATCTTTCTCTATTTCTGTATACCTTTCTTTCTTTCTTTCTTTCTTTCTCCTTGGCTTGCTGTGTAGCTAGGTGACTGGTCCCTTGTTCTTTTTTTTTTTCCTTGTTCCTTGATCTCCCAGATTTCTCCTTCTATTTATTCTCTCTACCTGCCAGCCCTGCCTATCCTTTCTCCTACGGTACTATTGGCCATTCGGCTCTTTATTAGACCATTAGGTGTTTTAGACAGGCAAAGTAACACAGCTTCACAGAGTTAAACAAATGCAACATAAAAGAATGCAATACATCTCTGCATCATTAAACAAATGTTTCACAGCATAAACAAATGCAACACACCTTAAAATAATATTCCATAACAACTAAGCAGGGCTCACATGGGTTCACAGAGACTAAAGCAGCAGTCATAGAACCTGCAAGGGTCTGCACCAAGTCCTCTGCATATATGCTATGGCTGTTAGCTTGGTATTTTTGTGGGATTCATAACAGTGGGAGCAGGTGTATCTCTGACTCTTTTGTCTGCTCTTGGGACTCTTCCTATTGGGTTGCCTTATCTAGCCTTGATATGAGGGCTTTGCCTTGTCTTATTGTACCTTGTTTTGTTGTGTTTGGTTGTTATCTATTGGAGGCCTGCTCTTTTCTGAAGGGAAATGGAAGTGGAGTGGATATGGGGAAGAGGAGAGAGAGGGGAGACCTGGGATGGAGGGGAAACTGGTTGGGATGTATTATATAAGAGAAGAATCTATTTTCAATTAAAATAAAAGAATGGTGTTCTGGTGCAGTGTGTTGGAGTCTAAGCTGGCAAAGAGGGCTGACATGTAGGGAACTCCCAGAGAAAAATAGAAAAGAAAGCCAGAGCCCAAGTGAGTAGGGGAGACAGACCACATCGAGAAGACACAGCATGGACATGGGCAATGCATAACTGAGTTGAATCATAACTCAATGACAGACAACCCACAGATAGAGATGGCTGTCTTGTCATTCAAGAAGTTCAAAGACCAAGAAGGTTCACAAAGACTGAAAATTATCCCAAAGTAAAGATATTTTAAAAGTCATGTCACTTAAAGCTATGTGTAATACACCATTCTGAACTAGATCACTGTGCGAAAAAGTGTGACAAGAGCAAACCAAACCTGAGTGAGTCTGAGGACCGGCCGGCAGTAGCATGGCATGTATCTGTGATGGTCATGTTGTGCTTAAATAAGAAAGTCCTCAGCTAGAGTTGGCTCAGCAGTGAAGAGCACTTGCTGCTCTTGTCAAGGAGCCACCTCCAATACCCAGTACTCACAGGAGGGATCACAACCATCTGCAACTCCAGCCTCACAAGCCACACCAGGAGGCTCACAGATGCCTGTAACTCCAGCTCCAGGGCATACAACACCATCTCTGGCCTCCTAGGGAACCAGACATGCACATGGGCACATATGTACACGCAGATAAAATACTTATAAAAATAAGTAATTCTAAAATGTAAATCTAAAATTCTAAACATAATATTTATTTATACAATCTAAATGGTTGACCTAATTGTGTATATACATCTGTATGTGGAATTGTTGCAATATTTGCAAAGTTTATTCATAAGACTCATTACATTAATAAGTTTAAAAATGACCTTGACAAATGTTAATGTTATATGATAAAATTTAGCATTAATGCTTAATTTAAACAAAGCCTGTTAAGTCAGAAATAGAAGAATTTCTTTAAAAACCTTCAAATTAGCTACCGCAAAATGCATGCCAGTGATGAAACACTAGATGTGGCTAATTTCTACAAAGAACAAGAAAAATATATTCCCCCACAATTACCATTGCTTAGTGCTCGCTGATGCTATGTACTAACGATATAAATATCACAAAAAAAAACAACAACCAAATGATGATCATTTTCAGATTTTTGTGCTACTTGGAGAATCACAGAAAAGTGGCCATCAGAATTAGTATGAACTATCAATATAATTTCCAAATCTAAGACTCTTATACACCAACGCCAGTCTTACAGTTATAAAGATAGACCCCACCTATTTTGTTCATAACTGTATTGTTAGCATCTATCAGAGTCCCTGTAATAAAGAAAATAGGAAATACTTTTTTAATTAATTTGAGTTCATAAGTACAGAAACTCTGAATAGTCATCAAGTATTATCATTCTCCACAAAGAACTGGTTTCCAAAATAATTGGGTGATCATCAAGAGATGCAATAAAAAAATTAACAAAATGTAACACCTGTGTATAATTTTCTCTACACTGCCCACAAACTTCAGCTTCCTCACCTGTAAAGTGGAACACATAATAACTGAATTTTCCCAGATACTTCAGACTTTGTGTGAGTTTGTATTTACTAGATAGTGTGTGAATTACAGTTTCAGCATGCAAGTAATCTCCCACAGTATCATGCACAGCACAGAGGCTGAATAAAGAGCGGCTTCAGGGCTACCATGTACACAAAATCAGATACGGAAACTTGAAAAGTTGTTGTCAAAGAAAACTACGGGTGTGTGGATTAAAATATCCGGGATCTTGCTACCACAAACAGCTATGATCTGTGACTACATTCTAAGGTCCACAGGAAAGGGACATAATGGGCACATTTGAAGCTCCCAACTTGAGTTTTGTGTTCAGTTTTGAACGCCATTCTCAGGCCCATTGAGAAAACCAGGTACTTCCAAAATGACTATTGAATAGTTTGGGAAACTGTGTCATGAACACAGCAAGTATATTGACTTAACTGGTATGGTGATATTTTATTTGTACTGAAACGTGATTTTGTTTGTATCTTAATAAATAAAGTTGCCTGTGGGTCAGAGCTAATAGCAAGCCATAGCAGAGATGGGCATTCATGGCACACGCCTTTAATCCCAGCACTTGGTAGGCAGAGCTAGGTAGATCTCTGTGTGGTCAAGGATACAGCCAGCATGGAGACACACGCCTTTAATCTCAATACCAACCATAGAAGATCTGGAGGTCTGTACAAACAGGCAGTGACGAAGCAGTCATGTGGTTGGGTTTGCAACCAATGAGAAGGCAGAACAGAAAGTCTATATAAAGACAAACACACAGGAAGTAGGTCTCTCTTGGCTGAAGAGGCTAGCTGCAGCAGATGGGTAAGGCTCTTAGCTCTGATCTCTTGGCTTTCTTCTTTGTATTGGTTCTGTGTTTCTTATTTAATAAGACGGTTGGTTACATCTACACTGTGGCATAACAGTAGCCACAGATATGCAGATCTCCACCATGCAATATGGACATAGACAACTTCAGAGGGCAAATCTGAGACCATGGAGTGCTTAATATTAGAAATAGCAGTGAGTGTTACCAAAGAACTACTTATCATTCTGGTAACCAGTAGTTAAAATATAATTCCCACGTTTATAGAGAAGGAAGATTAAAGCTAAAATTATGGTAGTTTACTAAGATCTCAAAGTTAGCCAGTATAGAAGCACAGATTGGCTATGACTTAAATCTTATTCTTCAAACTCTGTATAAAGGCTCATCATGGGTCTTACCCATCAAATAGAGGCTAGCAAATTCATGATCTCTGGCTCCATGATTTGGTCCAGTGGCTGGGACCTCATAGGTGAATCTGGTACCAACGAATATGCAAATGTTATGAAGCAAAAATTTAGTCCACAGCATTGAGCTTAAACACGGAAGGTGCTAAATGTCACCATGTAGTCAGCTAACACTCCCCATGAGCAGGGCAGGGCGATGGGTGTGAGCAGCTGCTGTTGATGCTTGTTGCGGAGTGTTTGAAAACCCACAGAGGATATGGATGCCAAGAGCTCTTAGAAACAGAAGACAGAACAGCCATTTTTCTCCATCAATACAAGATATTGTTAGCCAAATGCAGGCTTTAGGTTTGGTTAAGAAATGCATGTCCATCATACTGTCCTATTGGTAAGTTGTGGTTGTTGACTGGGGTACAGACATTCCAAGCCACAGCTTGGAAGTTCAGGTCCCCAACCATGTGTGTGGTGATGCCTTGTCCTGACTGCTAGGTCAGCCAATGAATGGATTTTTAAATGATTATTGAGTCTCTTCCAACAGAACCTCATTAGCTACAACCATTGTCACCTTGTAGCTTGTCAGTGAATTGGGTTTTCAGTTCAGTAGAAGCTTAGAATTTTCCTACTCATGCGGGCAGATTAAAACTCTCAACTAACTCAGGTGTAACCTGTTTAATTCACCATCCATCTAATTACTGCAGATGCTCATAAACCAGGCTGGTGGGAAAGGGTCTGCCACCACAAAACAAAAGAACAAGGAAGCAGGCCTCGGTGCCCAGGAGAGGAGGCTTTGCATGGCAGACACCTTAGAAAGCAACAAATGCTCCAGTGAGTTTGAAAATCTATGAATTCTAAGTGAGAGAAAAAAAATGGTAACATAGTCTTTGTGCATTTGAGGTCTGCTTGGAGCAACTTCGAACGCCATTTAGTGGTACAAGAAAATCACCTGTTTCCAAATGAGATCTGAATTCACCAGGTTTTTACACAATTCAATCTTTAAAACCTAGTGTTTTTCATTAGAAATGAGCAAATGATGGAGACTAGAATCAAGGACATTGTTCTAAAGTGAACCCTCTGTCCTTCAGATAGGTTAACTTTGAAATAGGAACTTAATTGCAAGTCTTTTGCTCTAAAGAACATTAATTGGATATATCTTATTATGGCAAAAAAAAAAAGATTATGTTTCAAAGGGAGATAACTAAAAAACACCAGACTTTTGTTTTGACAGGTCATTTTTCTCAAAAGGCATACCCAGAAAATAAATTACTTGAGCATATACTTTAAAAAGAATAGAGAACTAATCTTAAAGGACCAGTTAAAATATTTCATTTTTTTTTAATCCAAAAAAGTTATGGACTAAATGAAAGTTTCCAGCTTGACAGAGAATACTGTTCTTACCTGTAGAGGGAGAGTTCCATGCAGTGTCTCTGTATTTTGTAAATGACTAGTTTATGGTAACAAAATATTCACCATATCCCTACTAAGTCACTCACTGCTGTGGAATGGGTTTGGAAACGTGTCTTGGCCCTGTTGTGTGGTAACTGCATCATATTTTGAAAAGTATAGTCAAAGGAATTAAGCAGGGCAGTAAAGAAAAGTCTGTGTGCTCCTGACACCATTCTAAGCCTGACCTTGAGAAGCCCCCATCCCATTAATTTCTGCATCTGTAAAGAACAGTGCCTGCCTCTTTGAACATGCAGCCAACTGAAGCTGTAAGTGACTTACCAAACAGATTCAATTCTCCCCCTCTCCTCTCTACTCCTCCCTCTCTCTCACTGGTAAATCTGTAGACTCCCTAGCCATTGAGGAGAAATTACTCTAAACTCTTTGATTAACTTTGTTTCCATCTTGAGATAGACAGTCTTGAGAACTCTGTCCTGTAAAGAAATACCACGGCCTTCCCAGAGAACATCAGCAAGAATTCCCTCAGCAACCTTAACACAGGAAATCCTTCAAAGTTCATTCTCCCAAGTCAAACCCTAAAAGGCTCACCAAGAAGAAGAAAACAAAACCAGTATTATTTGTTCTTGCTCTTTTTGGGGGCCTGCTACCCAGCTCCCAAATAAATCACACACAGAGGCTTATTATTACTTATAACGCCCAGCCTTAGCTTGGCTTGTTTCTAGCCAGCTTTCCTTAACTTAAAATTATCCCACCTATCTTTGGCCTCCAGGCTTTTATCTTTCTCTATTTCTGTATACCTTTTCTTTCCTTCTTACTCCGTGTCTGGTTGGGTGGCTGGGTGGCTGGGTGGCTGGGTGGCTGGCCCATGAAGTCCTCCTCCTTTCTTTCTCATTCCTTCCTCCTTCATTTATCCTCTCTGCCTGCCAGCCCTGCCTATTTTTCTCTCCTGCCTCGCCATTGGCCATTCAGTTCTTTATTAGACCATCAGATGTTTTAGACAGGCAAAGTAACACAGCTTCACAGAGTTAAACAAATGCAACATAAACAAAAGTAACATTTTAAAATAATATTCCCCAACACAATGGATTTATGGATTGAATGTTTGGGACATTTTATACACTTTACAACCCTCTTTGAAATTCATTTTCTCTAAAGGAACTAGCAATTGCAGGAAATAAGTCTGTTTAACTTTGAATAACTTGGAATTTTGAAAACATGTTTGACCCTTTCCTCACTGTGGCTATTAAAAATCTCCCTCTGTGTGTCACAAAACATATTACATTTAGGACATGCTTGTTGAGCCACTTGGTACCCAGTGTCCCTCCACCACCCTTCAGAAATAAGTCACTAATCTTCACACCTATGGAGACCAGGTCTCACTGTGTAAACCAGGTTGGCCAGTAACACTCCTACCTCTTTCTCCAGAGTGCTAGAATTACAGGCCTTAGGCCACCACACTTTATCATGATGCATTTCTTCCAATCTTTAACAACTTCAAATTAATATTCTACCAGCTCAGTAGTGCAAGAAGGCCCTCTCTCCACAAAGCAGACCTGACTTAAACTGAACCTATTTGGATCATCCATCCAACTTCAAACTCCAGCAAGAGATGGACTGGGATGTGGGAAATTGACTAGGTAAGACACCGTTTCTCAAAGGAAACAAGGGCTGTTACCAGAAGAGAGTGGAACAAATGATAGGTTTGAAAAAAATCAAATAGGCTTCAGACTGTTAGATAACAAACTAGCCAGCGAGTTTCTCCACCCCATGGTGTTAGTCTACTGCCTGAGCAGATGTCCACGGAGTTCTTTCAGGAATACAGGGGACATGAAAGATAGCCATAAATCTTCAAGAATAGGACTCTGAAAATGGATATGCTTGTTAGGGAATTCATGATTCCTTCTCAGTCACATACGTTCCTGGTCAGAACCATGCCTCCAGCATACTCTGCAGAGATAACTGATCCAATTATCAAAAAGGTTGCTAGCTGATACATTAGATGTGTGTGTGTGTGTGTGTGTGTGTGTGTGTGTGTGTGTGTGTGTGTGTTTCTGTGTCTCTCTGTGTCTAAGCGTGTGTATTTGTGTCTGTGTTTGTATGTCAGTGTGTCTATATGTGTATGCCTGTTTATCTCTCTTTGTGTATATCTGTGTGTGTATATGGTTATGTATATCCATGTGTGGGCATGTGTACATATCTCTGTGTCTCTATGTACCTGCTTGTGTGTATCTATGTTATGTGTGTGTGTGTGTTGTGTGTCTCTGTGTGTGTCCTTTTACACTCTCACAGTAGGTTCTAAATTTCTATTTTCCTGTGAGCCAAGAGGAAAATTCCAAGCTGTAATTTTTGGAGAGTTGGCTATTATGCTGAATACATCAGAGATTGTGGAATTTAATGTCTTTTCATAATGGTCCAGTAGTGAGGAGAAGGTAGAGGAAGCAATGCTGTATAGTGAAAAGGATGTAAGCTTTGAAGCAAAATGTACCTCTGCCTTTTCATCCAACAGTAGCTTATGAGTATCTCAAGGTGACAGGGATTATTCTGTGTGCCAAAGAATCACAAGTAAACAAATATGGAAGTCCCTGACCTCAGCTAACATACACTCCAAGAGAACCTGCATTCAATTTTTAGATCAATAATTCACCAGCTGTATAAACTTAATCATTATCATCTGTGAAGAAGTCGTGACTACCCATTCTGTGTAAGTATGCAGTAAGACCTGCTTGGGATGAGAGCTGGCATGAAAAACAGGCAATAAGTGGTGACAGTTATAATTCCAATTAACACAAATGGTAAAAACCAGAGAAATAGAGTGGTACTTTTGTTATAAAAATGAGAATATACAAAATCACATATAAAATAAATAAGTTCTTCCAGTAGACAAAAAAGATAGTCATTATGCTTCCTATAGTAAAATGGTACAAACCAGAAGCAGGAGCAAGCCTCCTCATGCATCAACATTTCTGGAACACCCACTGGCTTCTGTCCATTCTTTGTTGTGTTTGTTGTACTGGGGCTGAAGCCCAGGGCCTGTGCACACCGTACAAGCTCTCTGCATAGCTTCAGCCACTATGCTAGGAATGCCCTCCCTGGAGACCAGTCCTCTGACCTCTGCTCGGTCCTCTTGGTTCTACAACCAAGCTCTGACTTGACTCTACCTTGCTGAACACATCAGAGTAGATAATCAGACAGCTCAGCTTTATAAAGGATCGTGGTTCCTCCACAGAAGTGAAACAAACGAGGTGAGAGAAGACCGTAAGGAAAGAAAACCGTTTTCCATGGCTGCATGACCCCCGCAATAGCACGGTAATAGCTGCTAAATACTAGCCTAGTCCTACAAGTGAGCAGATTATTGAGATTTTCAAAGTGGCAGCTTTGATTTGAAGATTCACCTCATTGACTATCTAATTCATTCCTAATGACATAATCATTGGTGAACAGTAAATGCAATTCAGAGGGTCAGAACTCTCCTATTAGTCATTAGCTTTTATATCTGGAGTGCGGTTTTACTGCTGAGCCTTGGATTTTATTACTTAAAAGAAGAAGAAAGTATCCCCATTTCTAAGGTGATGGTTATTAAAGCGCTGCCACAAACTGTACATGGTTATTATAGCACAAATAGAGAGCTGTTTGAAACATGCACAAAACACATTTAAATCTGTATCACTGAAAAAAATTTTCACAAATAAAACTCAACTAGAGATAAATTAATTACCTTATTATGCTCCACAAGGAGAACAAGCGTTAGATACCCTGCTGCATTGTTTGTGGTGAGCAATCAATATTTTACTGTCTAACCATATTTAACTTTGCATACAGATCCAAATCCCTTTCTACTAGGAATTCTAATACAATACTCTGAGCATAACTCATGGCCATAGTCGGGTGAATTAAAGATTCCCTGAAATGCACCACATGAAGGAAGTCATATTTCATCTGCATCTATTTCACTTATTCATTACCTAATCCGTCAACTCCCAATTCTCTCTATGGTCCTTTATTAATTTAAACAAACATACTCAGTTTGGACTTTTCTAGTAAAACATAAATATACATTCTTACCCTATCATAGATTATTAATAAATATCCAAAAATGTATATATTGAGTACTTATATAAGAATATGTTCCTAAAATGTTGTATTATTAATTTTAAAAATGTTCTTGCTTGTAATAGACCCCTTTGGAAGCTTACTTATAGATTCAATTACCTGTAACTAAAATATTGATTCGCCTTCTACATTCTGAAGATGGATGAGATTGTGTCATAGTGTTTGGGTTTCCAGTAGGCACCCTAAAAGCCTTTTAAATGTGCCTGAGAAATTGCTGAGTGGCAAATTAAAAAACTCTTTAACAATGGGGAGTATCTTAGTTAGTGTGGCTATTTTGTGTGATGAAACACCATGACCAAAAAGTAAGTTAGGGAGGAAAGGGTTTCTTTGGCTTACACAGCACTGTTCATCATGGAAAGAAGTCAGGACAGGAATTCAAACAGAGCAGGAACCTGGAGGCAGGAGTTCATGCAGAGGCCATGGAGGGGTGCTGCTTAGTGGCTTGCTCATCATGGCTTGCTCAGTCTGCTTTCTTATAGAACTCAGGACCACAAGCCTAGGGGTGGCACCACCCACCATCGCCTGGGCCCTCTCCCATTGATCACTAGTGAAGAAAATGCTTACAGTTGGATCTTACAGGGGCATTTCCTCAATTGAGGTTCCCTCCTTTCAGATGACTCCAGCATGTGTCAACCTGACATAAAACTAGCCAGGACAGGGAGGATATATTTTCACGACTATTTATGGAGGTTTTAACTTACAATTGGTTTTCAAAGTTGCCATACATGGACTGTGATAGAGGGGTGTGGTCAGTCCTTCTCTGACCTGTATCTCGACCTTCCTGACAAGGAGCAGTTTAATGGAGAAAAGGCTTGTTTTGACTCACAGTCTGAAGAGACACAGTCCGCTGTGGAAGGGAGGGCATGGTGACAGCAGTTGGAGGCCGTGGAGAACACCGTGACCACACACAGGAAGCGGAGGACAGACAGCAAATAGTACAGGCTGTAAAAGCACAAGCGCTGTCCCCAGTCACCAACTTCCTCCTAAAAGGTCTATAAAATCTCCAAACAGCACCACTAGCCAGGGACCAAGTAGTCACACAACGAGCCTGTGGGGCCATTTCCTACCACCAGGGACCGGTAATGAAGCAGACAGTAGTGAAACAGGGAAAACTCCGTAACAGTGATGGGGTTGTTTTTATTTCTGTACACATTTCCATATATGTAATATATACACAGTTATTATATATCACATGCGTGTGCCATGCATGCTAGGAAAATAGATACAGGAAATCTGATTTTTGTGTTATCTTGAAGTTACTAAACTTCAACTATAGATTATAAGAGTGAATGATGTTTCCAGTACTTTACACTTAATGTCTAAATTTAACCAGTGTTTTCCTTCTTGTCTATGACTTCTCATTTTACAAAGTTAAATATTCTCTTCCAATATATTTCTTAGTAAACTTTATAATCTATACTGATATTGGGTATTTCTAAGACTTAACATTGGAGTTTAGAGAAAAGCTCTATCTCTTGTTCTGTTCATTGAAACTGCATACAGCAGTGCCCTACCTCATCTAGAGGAAGTCAAGACTCCAAAGAAGTAAAAGGCAAAGTTTTCACATAATGGAGCTGAGTGGATTTGCTACCCAACGTTAACACGATCATTAACCCAGTTACAGCACTAAACACAAACAAGTTATTTGATAGGATGAGCAATGCCTTCATATAATATTAATGATAATATTTTATAATCCTCAGAGGCAAAGACTCACCCATTTATCAACGGGAAGTCCTTTTGCAGATTTTCCCAAAGGCATAACATTCTCAATCTATGCTTTTTCAAAACAAATTTTTAAAATTTAGATGCTCTTGTTGGAGGGAAAACGTGGGGTTTGATGGGGCAGGAAGTGACTGGTCCTTTCTTCCCATGTCTCTAAAGAAATAATCAGTAAATACAAGTAGAGACTATGCCAAGAAGCCTTCTAGAGTCACCCAGTCTCAGTCCTGACTGAGACAATGTTCACAAACATCAGATTTGACCACTAAAACATAACAAGCACCAGTTATTCTAAATCCTCTGCTACCTAAAGTTCATAGTTGAGATATAACTCATCACACTGTCTCATGCCATTGGTCATGATTCGTGGTCCTTTATCTTTAATTTACAGAAAATATGGCTCTATAGCTGAGCCCATAGAGGCTGCAAAACCTTTAATCCTAGCCACTTAAGCTGATGAGAAGATCACAAGTTCAATGCCAGCCCAGGCAACTTAAGAAGATGAGGCCCTGTTTCAAAAAAGGAAGGAAGGAAGGAAGGAAGGAAGGAAGGAAGGAAGGAAGGAGGGAGGGAGGGAGGGAGGGAGGGAGGGAGGGAGGGAAGGAGAAGAGAAGAGAAGAGAAGAGAAGAGAAGAGAAGAGAAGAGAAGAGAAGAGAAGAGAAGAGAAGAGAAGAGAAGAGAAGAGAAGAGAAGAGGCAGAAGCAGAAGCAGAAGCAGAAGCAGAAGCAGGCAGTATAGCTCAATGGTGAAGGTCTTGCCAGGACCAAGACCGGAGCTTCAGTTCTCAGCACTACAAACAAAACCTACCTTCAGTTGGAACCTCTTGTCATGTTTTACCAAAAAGCCTTCAACAACTGACCACATCTTATAGACTTTTCCTAAAAACTATACCTTCCACCACAACTCTGCTTTTGCCTATGGAATCCCTAGTCCACACGTAATAACAATTCTAATATTTCCTTACTAATATTCCAGTAATGGTGACCTTTTGCTTCATCCTGTTTAAATCCTTGGCCAATAAGTGAAGTGTGGAGAGTGTCTGAAAAGTCACCATGAACTCCACAAAATCCCAAGTAAGATTTTTACCAAAATTTTAATATATGGCATTCCAGGTTAATCACTTTCATAAGACTCATGGCACACTACAGTCACATTTGTTATTATTAAGAACATTACTTTGGCCGGGCGGTGGTGGTACACGCCTTTAATCCCAGCACTTGGGAGACAGAGGCAGGGGGATCTCTGTGAGTTCAAGGCCAGCCTGGTCTACAAAGTGAGTTCCAGGAAAGGCACAAAACTACACAGAGAAACCCTGTCTCAAAAAACCAAAAAAAAAAAAAAAAGAACATTACTTTGGCTCTTCATCCAGATGCCCACAAATCCCTCTGGGCCATTTTCTTCAGAGAAACATCCTCTAGCATTGTGCGTCCTAGCGGCTTGAAAGTTCCCAAGTATAAATGTCCAGCTCCTTTGTCAGAGGTTGTGGAAAGCTGTATCTAAAGTCAGAATTGTGGCTTTAAAAAGGAACAAACATAAGATATGTTTGTGACTACAAAGCGTGATACCATAACACATTTGATAAAGAGAATATGAAGAAAAAAGCAACCATTCTCCCAAAATATTCAGAAAATTTTCAAAGAAATAAAAACTACAGAGTGCTAATTGAGAAGGTTCATGACCAAACTGTAAGAGAAATTAAGACAGAGACTAGAAGGAAAGGATAACAAATTTGCAGAGCTAAGGGAATAAAACAAAACCAGTGGCCACAAAACTGAGGTAGACTTTGGATTTCAGATTGCCAACGACCATATGGGAAAAAAAACAGAGAGAATCCCCAGGTTGCCTGAAATTGAAGAAGAATCATAGGGACATCAGATGTTCCACCAGCAGCATGCGCTAATGATCATAACACGGTATTTCTTTTTAAGTTAATAGAATTGATTTTGAACCAAAATAATAAGTGAAGCAAAATGGATGTATTTTTAGACAAAATGCTTATCTCTGTGAATCATTTGAGGAAGAGGAGGAGGAGGGACAAGGTGACAGACAGACAGACAGACAGACACACACACACACACACACACACACACACACACACACACACAATCAAGAATCTGAGAATCCTAGTTTCTAAGGCAGGAACCCAGTCTTGGTGGGAGGGTGCGCAACAGAAAGGTGCGCAGTGGTTCATAGGCAGGAAGTTAGGGAATGCAGGAAGAATCTTTTAAGAAGGAAGCATTCCCAATGAAAGAAAAATTAATAGTTAATTCTGAGTATATGTTTATTTTGTCACGCTGGGAGAAGAAAATCTATTGGAAACTTTTTTTTAAGGTTATATAAGAAAAAGCATGATTCAATGTGAAAGAATTAATACATGACATGATTTTGAGCAGTGGTTTTAATGCTTAAGGTTTGGCCTTCCTAGTACCTCAGTACAGTTCCTCATGTTGTGGTGACCCCCCAACCATAAAATTATTTCATTGCTACTTCATAACTGTAATTTTGCTACTGTTATGAATCGTAATGTACATATCTGATATTTCCAATGGTCTTAGGTGACCCCTGTGAAACGGTCATTTGACCTCCAGAGGGTCTTGACCCATGGGTAGAGAAGCACTGATTTTGAGAATTTAAGGCTGGTGAGCATGATAAGCTGGAAGGCCTATGTGGTGAACGGATTTGGGTATGGCACTGGGAGCCTATCTTCAGTGATCATTCACCCATCAAATGCTGACCCTTCATGTCCTTATCCTTCTTTCTTTTTAAAATGTTTGTATTTAATTAAAATATAATTACATAGTTTTTCTTCCATCTCCTCTCTCCAATCCCTCCCATGTGCCCTCTTACTCTTTAATTATTATTATTACATCTATAAGCAAACAAATATGTAAATGCAACCTGCTGAGCCCATGTAGTGGTGCTTGTACACACATTTTTAGACCTGACCCTCACTCAGTAAGTTCCCTCAGCCTCAGAGAACTGTTTGGCCCAGGGTTTCTTCCCTGTAGGGGTGTCTACAGCCTTCATGAGGAACAGTTACCAGCGTCTCCTGCCGTTCCTGCCCTTCTCACTGCCTTACAGCCTCTCCTTCCTCTGTTCCCATCAGTCTTTGCTTTCTCGCTTCCCTTTGAGTGCGTCTCCCAAGAGCATTTCCCATGGGCTTCTCCACTCTCAAGAAACTGATTTAAGACACATATTTAGGGCCTGGGAAATGACCCATTAAAGCACTGGGTACACAACTGTAAAGACTTGAGTTCAGATCCCCGGGTCAGCCAGATGTAATTACACAAGCTTGATGTACACAGTGGCTGACAATGTCTCAAACAGTGCAGAAAGCAACTCCTAAAGTTATCACCTGACCTCCACACATGTACCTTGGCCCAAACATACACATGAACATACATACACACACACACACATACACATCTGACACACATGCATACACGTAATGCACTCGTGCTCACATATGCATTCCCATACACAGAGATGGGGAGAAAGAGAGAGACTGTTAGGAGCCATTCTCAGAAGACTGCACACAGTTCTGTCCCTGTGACTGTGATAAGATTCACATGGTTTGTATGACTTTTCCTGGGGAGACACGAAGAAACATCAGCTCACTCCTGACAGCACACCAAGGACAGACCAAAGGAATCATCCCATCCCAAGAGCAGCTTGGTGAACTAGTGAGTTTTTGGGAGTCACTTGCACGGGTAACTCAAGCAGCTGCATCACCAAACCCCTGCTCCAGGGTGGGTAAAGATGCCCCAAAGCTGCATGCCAGAGGGAGTTCCCTGCACGCTGTGCAGGCAGCTGCACCCACAGTCTCCTCATCTCCCCACCCCCTGCTTATGCAACCTCAGAGAAGCCTTGTGAGGCTAGTCATTTTCTTGTGGGTTCTTTTTCTTTCTCTCTTTTACAGTTTTTTTGTTCGTTCATTTGTTTGACAGTTTCATGTATTTATATAATGAACTTTAGTCATTTCCATTCCCATTCTCCTCTCTCATACTGTCCCTCTTCAGCTGACACACTTCTCAGCAAGTCCCTTCCTGTGCCGGTTGTGTGGCCCACTGAGTTTGATTAGTTGCTTGCCTCCCACATCGGTGGGAGGTACTGTGACTATCACTCTGTATAATAAATAAAACACTGATTGGCCAGTAGCTAGACAGGAAGTATAGGTGCGACTAACAGAGAGGAGAACTGAGGAAACAGGAAGGCAGAGGGGAGACTGCTGGAGCTGCCGCCAGGACAAGGAAGATGTAAGGTACCAATAAGCCACGAGCCATGTGGCAAAGTATAGATTAATAAAAATGAGTTAAATTTAAGAGTAAGAGCTAGACAATGATAGGCCTGAGCTAATGGTCAAGCAGTTTAAATAATATAAGTGTCTGTATGTTTATTTTATAAGTGGGATAAGGGACTGCCGGGACTTGGTGGGACCAGGAGAAAAAACTCCAGCTTCAGGGAGGTTACTCAGTGAAGCAAGGACAACTTATCTGTGGCTACCCCACTAAAGAAAACAGCATCCCTCCCCAACAATACTTCATTGCCAATATTTCTTCTGGGACGGTTGGGGCTTTGGAAGCACCAGCCCCCTTCATGAGTTCTTGTGACATGCTAGTGTTTTGTGACCTTCTCTACTTCAATAAGGGAATGTCTTTGTGCTGGATAGTTCTATGTCAACTTGATGCAAGCTAAAGTCATCTGAGAGGAGGGAACCCCAATTAAGAAAATGCATAGACGGGCCCGGCAGCGGAGACAAGCAGACGCAGGTAGGCCTGCGGCGGTGGCCCGCAGAAGTAGACGGGCCCAGTGGCGGCCCACTGAAGCAGATGGGCCCAGCGGCGGCAGCCAACAGGGACATTCAGTCCCGGCGGCAGCCGGCAGAGACACTCAGGCCCAGCGGCGGCCCACTGAGGCAGACGGGCCCGGCAGCGGCAGCCGACAGGGACAAACAGGCCCATCGGCAGCCGGCAGAGACATACAGGCCCGGTGGTGGCCGGCAGAGGCAGACAGACCCAGGGGCAGCTGACAGGGACATACAGGCCCGGCGGCCGACAGGCGCAGAGGTAGACAGGCCCAGGGACGGAGACAAGCAGACACAGCTTGGAACAGAGACGCGCCTAACCCCAACACCTGGGGAAGAAGCTATCTCCGTGGATAGGAACCAGAACGAATCTGAACACTCCGTCTGAGGACAACCCAGGGCCCAGCTGCTGATCCTGTAAAACCCAACAACTTGGAGGTGTTGGTGAGACTACCCTGCTCAGCTGAAACCCATCTGGGAGAGGATTCAGATGCCTACAGTTTGAAGTCTGAAGAAATAAGATCAGCTGAGGAGTTGACAAATGAACAAAACGTGACCTGGGAACACAGAAGAAGGTGCTACCCAGCCACCAAACCAGATCACCAGAATCATAAGTATATAATTCACCGATTGAAATCAGCTGCTGCTGAAGAAATAGCACAATAGCACCAATTTAACCAAGAACCCCTACTAAACCAAGACTAAAAATTAGAACAAGAGAGGCACTCTCAGACACAGACACCACCTGCACCGCACAGAGGAAGAGATGAGTAGACGCCAGTGCAAAAATACAGGCAACAACATAAAGACCTACATGGCAACATCAGAACCTAGTGATTCAACACCTGCAAGACCTAAACATACCATGACAGAAGAAATAGAAGAAATCAACCCTAAAAATGACTTTAAGAAGATGATAGAGGCCCTTAAAGAAGAAATAAAACATTCCCTCAAAGAGGAAATAAAAACTTTCCTTAAAGAGGAAATGAAAAACTACCTTAAAGAGGAAATAAAAACTTTCCTTAAAGAGGAAATAAAAAACTCCCTTAAAGAGGAAATAAAAACTTCCCTTAAAGAGGAAATGAAAAACTCCCTTAAAGAGGAAATAAAAACTCCCTTAAAGAAATGGAAGAAAAAACAAACAAAAAATGGGAAGAAATCAAATCAAGCCAAGAAAAAGCAATTAAACAGATGAAAGAAACATTCCAAGATCTGAAAAATGAATTTGAGACAATAAAGAAAACACATGCTGAGGGAATGCTGGAAATAGAAATCCTGACTAAATGAACAGGAACTACAGAAACAAGCATAACCAACCGATTGCAAGAGATGGAACAGAGAATCTCTGACACTGAAGACACGATAGAGAAAATAGATTCGTCAGTCAAAGAAAACACTAAAGACAAAAAAGTCGTTACACAAAACGTCCAGGAAATTTGGGACACCATGAAAAGACCAAGCCTAAGAATAATAGGGATAGAAGAAGGAGAAGAATACCAACTCAAAGGCACAGAAAATAGATTCAACAAAATCATAGAAGAAAACTTTCCTAACCTAAAGAAAGAAATACCTATGAAGATACAAGAAGCTTACAGAACACCGAATAGGCTGGATCCAAAAAAAAAGTCCCCTCGCCACATAATAATCAAAACACTAAACACACAGAACAAAGAAAAAATATTAAGAGCTGCAAAGGAAAAAGACCAAGTAACATATAAAGGCAAACCCATCAGAATAACACCAGACTACTCAATAGAGACTATGAAAGCTAGAAGATCATGGACAAACCTCATGCAGACACTAAGAGACCACGGATGCCAACCCAGACTATTATACCCAGCAAAACTCTCAATCACCATAGGCGGAGTAAACAAAATATTCCAGGATAAAACCAGATTTAATCAATACCTGTCCACAAACCCAGGCCTACAGAAAGCACTAGAAGGGAAAATTCAACCCAAAGAAGCTAAACACATCCATGAAAAATCAAGCAATAGATAATCCCACACCAACATACACCACAGAAGGACAACACAACACAACCACAAAAAATAACAGGAATTAACAATCACTGGTCATTAATATCCATCAATATCAATGGTCTCAACTCACCTATAAAAGGACACAGGCTAACAGAATGGATAAGAAAACAGGACCCATCCATTTGCTGCATACAAGAAACACACCTTAACTCCAAAGACAGACACTACCTCCGAGTAAAGGGCTGGGAAAAGGCTTTCCAAGCAAATGGACCTAAGAAACAAGCTGGTGTAGCTATCCTAATATCTAATAAAATAGACTTCAAACTAAAATCAATCAAAAGAGACCAGGATGGACATTACATATTTATCACGGAAAAAATCCACCAAGATGAAGTCTTGATTTTAAACATTTATGCTCCAAATACAAAAGCACCCACATTCATAAAAGAAACACTACTAAAGCTTAAAACACACATCAAACCCCACACATTAGTAGTGGGAGATTTTAACACACCACTCTCACCAAAAGATAGATCTACCAGACTGAAACTTAACAAAGAAATAAAGGACCTAACAGATGTTATGACTCAAATGGACCTAATAGATATCTACAGAATATTCCATCCTAACACAAAAGAATATACCTTCTTCTCAGCACCCCATGAAACCTTCTCAAAAATTGACCACATGCTTGGACACAAAACAATTCTCAACAGATACAAAAAAATTGGAATAACCTCCTGTATCTTATCAGACCACCATGCCTTAAAGTTAGACCTCAATAACAACAAAAATTATAGAAAACCCACAAACTCATGGAAACTGAATAATGCCCACCTGAAACATCAATGGGTCAAGGAAGAAATAAAGACAGAAATTAAAGAGTTCCTAGAATTCAATGAAAATGAAAGTACAACATACCCAAACTTATGGGACACTATGAAAGCAGTGCTAAGAGGAAAATTCATAGCCCTAAATGCACACATAAAGAAGATGGAGCAATCCCATACCAATGAATTAACAGCACAACTGAAAGCTCTAGAACAAAAAGAAACAAACTCACCCAGGAGAAATAGACACCAGGAAATAATCAAATTGAGGGCTGAAATCAATGAAATAGAAAACAAAAGAACAATACAAAAAATCAATGAAACAAAGAGTTGGTTCTTTGAAAAAATCAACAAGATAGACAAACCTCTAGCCAAATTAACCAAAAAGCAAAGAGAGAGCACCCAAATTCCCAAAATCAGAAATGAAAAGGGAGACATAACAACAGACAACGAGGAAATCCAGAGAATCATCAGATCATACTTCAAAAACCTGTACTCCACAAAAATGGAAAACCAGGAAGAAATGGACAATTTTCTGGATAAATACCACATACCAAAATTAAATCAAGACCAGATAAACCATTTAAATAGACCAATAACCCCTAAAGAAATAGAAACAGTCATCAAAAGTCTCCCAACCAAAAAAAACCCAGGACCAGATGGTTTCAGTGCAGAATTCTACCAGACTTTCAAAGAAGAACTAATACCAATCCTCTTCAAAGTGTTCCACACAATAGAAACAGAAGGAACACTACCAAATTCTTTTTATGAGGCTAAAATTACCCTGAAACCCAAACCACACAAAGATGCAACAAAGAAAGAGAACTACAGACCAATCTCCCTCATGAACATTGATGCAAAAATACTCAACAAAATACTGGCAAACCGAATCCAAGAATACATCAAAACAATCATCCATCACAACCAAGTAGGATTCATCCCAGGGATGCAAGGATGGTTCAACATACGAAAATCAGTCAATGCAATACACCATATAAACAAACTGAAAGAAGAAAAAACACATGATCATCTCCTTAGATGCTGAAAAAGCCTTTGACAAAATCCAACACCCCTTCATGATAAAGGTCTTAGAAATATTAGGAATACAAGGAACATTTCTAAACATAATAAAAGCAATTTATAGCAAGCCAACAGCAAACATCAAATTAAATGGAGAGAAACTCGAAGTGATAAAACTACATTCAGGAACAAGACAAGGCTGTCCACTCTCCCCATATTTATTCAATATAGTACTAGAAGTTCTAGCTAGAGCAATAAGATAACAAAAGGAGATCAAAGGGATACAAATTGGAAAGGAAGAAGTCAAACTTGCGTTATTTGCAGATGATATGATAGTATACATAAGTGGCCCCAAAAACTCTACCAGGGAACTCCTACAGCTGATAAACTCCTTCAGTAAAGTGGCAGGATACAAGATCAACTCAAAAAAATCAGTAGCCCTCCTATACACAAATGATAAAAGGGCCGAGAAAGAAGTCAGAGAAACATCACCCTTTACAATAGCTACAAATAATATAAAATCCTTGGGATAACACTAACTAAACAAGTGAAGGACCTTTTTGATAAGAACTTTAAATCTCTAAAGAAAGAAATTGAAGAAGATATCAGAAAATGGAAGGATCTCCCATGCTCATGGATAGGTAGGATTAACATAGTAAAAATGGCAATCTTACCAAAAGCAATCTACAGATTCAATGCAATCCCCATCAAAATCCCAACACAATTCTTCACAGACTTGGAAAGAAAAATACTCAACTTTATATGGAAAAACAAAAGACCCAGGATAGCTAAAAGAATCTTATACAATAAAGCAACCCTTGGAGGCATCACCATCCCTGACCTCAAACTCTACTATAGAGCTATAGTAATAAAAACAGCTTGGTACTGGTATAAAAGCCGACATACAGACCAATGGAATCGAATTGAAGACCCTGACATTAATCCATGCACATATGAACACCTGGTTTTTGATAAAGGAGCCAAAACTATACAATGGAACAAAGAAAGTATCTTCAACAAATGGTGCTGGCATAACTGGATGTCAATATGTAAAAGATTACAAATAGATCCATATCTGTCACCATGCACAAAACTCAAGTCCAAGTGGATCAAAGACCTAAACATAAATCCAGTTACACTAAACTTAATAGAAAAGAAAATAGGAAGCACTCTTGAAAGCATTGGCACCAGAGACCATTTCCTAAATAAAACACCAACAGCACAGACCCTGAGCACAACAATTAATAAATGGGACCTCTCGAAACTGAGAAGTTTTTGCAGGGCAAAAGACACAGTCAATAAGACAAAAAGACAGCCAACAGATTGGGAAAAGATCTTCACCAACCCACATCTGACAGAGGATTGATCTCCACAATAAATAAAGAACTCAAGAAACTAGACATCAAAGTACTGAACAGTCCAATTAAAAAATGGGCTAAAGAGCTAAACAGAGAATTCACAAAACAAGAACTACAAATGGCTGAAAGACATTTAAAGAAATGCTCAACATCCTTAATCATCAGAGAAATGCAAATCAAAACGACTCTGAGATACCACCTTACACCTGTTAGAATGGCTACGATCAAAAACACCAATGACAACCAATGTTGGAGAGGATGTGGAGCAAAGGGAACACTCCTCCACTGTTGGTGGGAATGTAAACTTGTACAACCACTGTGGAAATCAGTATGGCGGTTTCTCAGAAAATTAGGAATTGAACTACCTCAAGACCCAGCCATCCCACTCGGACATATACCCAAGGAATGCTGATTCATACCATAAAGATACATGCTCAGCTATGTTCATAGCAGCACTATTTGTAATAGCCAGAACCTGGAAACAACCTAGATGCCCATCAACGGAAGAATGGATGAAAAAAATGTGGTACATATACTCAGCAGAGAAAAACAATGAAAGCATGAAATTTGCAGGCAAATGGATGGAACTAGAAAAAAATCATCCTGAGTGAGGTAACCCAAACCCAGAAAGACAGTTATGGTATGTACTCACTCATAGGTGGATTCTAGATATAAAATAAAGAACAATCAGACCACAACCCATAGAACCATAGAGGCTATATATACAGCATGGAGGTCCCTAGGATGACTGTGGCTTATAATAAATTTCAGTTTTACTCAATTATTGGAAAAAAATAGCCAAATGAATGGAAACACATGAACTATGAACCAAAGGCTGAGGGGCCCCCAGCTGGATCAGGCCCTCTGAATAGGTGCGACAGTTGATTGGCTTGATCAGTTTGGGAGGCAACTAGGCAGTGGGACCAAGTCCTGTGCTCATTGCATGAGTTGGCTGTTTGAAACCTGGAGCTTATGCAGGGACACTTGGCTCAGTCTGGGAGGAAGGGACTTGACCTCCCTGGACTGAGTCTACCAGGTTGATCGCAGTCCTCGGGGGAGGACTTGTCCTGGTGGAGGTGGGGATGGAGGGTAGGCTGGGGGTAGAGGTAGGGGGTGGGAGGGGGGAGAATGGGGGAACCCATGGCTGATATGTAGAACTGAATGGTATTGTAAAATAAAATATATATAAAAGAAAATGCATCCATACGACAGACACAGCTGTAGGGCATTCTCTTAATTACAGATTGATGTGAGGACCCAGCTCATGGTGGGTGGTGTCATTCCTTGGCTGATGGTCCTGGGTTCTATAAAAAAGCAGGCTAAGCAAGCCATGA
Source organism: Peromyscus leucopus (assembly GCF_004664715.2). Classification (NCBI taxonomy): domain Eukaryota; kingdom Metazoa; phylum Chordata; class Mammalia; order Rodentia; family Cricetidae; genus Peromyscus; species Peromyscus leucopus. The sequence goes on from NC_051084.1 coordinate 71,737,695, forward strand.
GAAGTATGCCAATAAGCAACACTCCTTCATGGATTCTGCATCAGCTCCTGCCTCCAGGTTCCTACCTTGACTGAGTTCCTGTCCTGACTTCCTTCATTGATGGTCTATGATGTCGAAGTGCAGGCCAAATAAACCCTTTCCTCCCTGACTTGCTTTTGGTCATGATGTTTCATCACAGCAACAGCAACTCTAAGACAGTCTTGATCTAAAGGAAATAGTTACACAGCACATGAAAGAAAGGCAAGAAAAGAAACGGAAAGGCATGAGAGGAGGCCAGAGAGTGAAGAGACCTTAATACCACACAGAAGGATGTGCTCAAAGCCAGTGTGGCCTGGGTGAATTAACCTCTATGTCTTCATTTGGTTATAAAACTTGGGCTTTTGTTAAGAACACCAAGATAGCATCTTTGTAAATGCTTTGATACTTTGTAATGAGACTTGGGTGTAAATATTTTTAATAGACTTCAGTCCACAGTGTTCTAACATGGCTGCAGGCCTGGTAGAGCTGGCCAACTATGAGTACATTACAAAAACTAAAACCCTCCATCCTAAGGGACTACAAAGGCCCGTGGACAGTGGAGCAGAGGAGGTGACTCAAGAGCTGCCCCCTGGGAGCTGCCACCCCTACCCCCTTCCCCATGAATTTCATGTGAGTTTGTGCTGATGGGATTGAGAGAGGATGGATGAGGGAGCAGGCTGAGAAGAGTTGATAAGAAAGGAAGGCCGCTGTGGAGCTCTTTAGGACAATGGCACAAATGTCCCTGCATCATGACGGTACCCACAGTTAAGAGAGGACTGTTATCCACTGCTGCCACGAGGAGGATGTGGCACCGGCTCTGAGAGCGTCAGAAAACGTGCTGCGCTGTTCCCACCAAGGAACTCTGCAGAGTGGTACTGGAGATACTCTCCAGAAAAGTGGACCCTGTGGAGAGCAGCCGAGCCGTGGCCACAGAGGCCGTGAGCCATCACAAGAGAGAGGGCCTCTAAGCAGAAGAAGCCAAAGAAGGAAGTAAGAAATGGGAGGGTCTGTGGTACTCATCACAAACATTATGGGCCTCCCAGTGATGAAGGCTGGGCTTTTCCCTACAGAGGTCTCACACTTCAAATGAGAGGAAAGCAAGAAAAATGTGTGCTGGTTAGTTAATGCGGTACCATCTCAGCCAGGATTCATGTAGCCTGGAAAAACACATAATAACCATTGTTGTTTACAGATAATAGCAATCTCAAAGGAAAAATGTCCTTCATTTCTTATTCATCATTGCCTAGCCCTGCTGTCTATGAATGACTGTGAATAAATGTTGACTGAATGAATAAATAAACAAGCATAGGACTCTTCCATCCTGCCAGGTTTCCCTGAAATTACCACATGAAAGATGTGACTTTCAGGCCTCATGAGTAGCACATCAGATTCACAATCAATGAATAACAAGTGAATGAAATGAAAATCTAAAGCTTCTGGAAGATTCCAGAAGCTTTCAAACCTCCATGAGTGTCATCTGTAAATGTATCTAAAAACTCCTCTGGAATCATAATAGTTTCCATCTGTAACATCTCCTTGGGGTGGTAAATGTCGTATGTTACCATCCCCTGGGTGAATAGCACATCCTCCCCCTGTGCCTGTCTGTCTAAAACTCTGCAGAGTGTTATTTGTCATCAAGAGTGTCTTTTCCACAGGCATAATCTGAGTGTTCACATTCGCTAATCATTCTGTGTCTGCCCTGAGCGGCACTAAACTCCAAGTAGCTTCCCTGGCTCAGCCGTGCTGTTCTTACTGACTTTGCTGAGAACAACATGCTTTGACCCAAGTCATTAAGGTTATAAATCACAACATGCAAAATCTTACCATCTAACCACATTCCCTCCAAAGGCAGAGGTCACATCAAATGGCTTTTTCATTGTAATTAAAATCATTGTCCCAAGTAAAACTGCCAACTAGATTTCCCATGTCTTTCTTGGCTGGACCCCAGAATTCATTAAGACTTGAGACTCCTCTACTCAAAAGGCCAGGATGATACATAACAAAATAGATATAAGTTTAGGGTTTTTTAGAAGGCATAAGTTTGCTGATAATTGCATAAATAACAAAAACCACTTTTGAAATAAAATGCCCTGCATGTTTTAAACTGAGAAAGAGCCTATTTATTTCCTCCCTTTGAACATACCTTGGGAAGAATATTCTGATTTTATCCAATATATATGGCTCAGCCCATTTTTCTCATCAGACTTTCTTCTCCTGCTAAATTTTCCTAAGTATAGTGTAATATTGGCATTCTCAATGGAAACACTGTCTATTTCTCTGGTCTCCTATAAGCTGTTTATCATTTGCTTCTCAATGCCAGACAAAATTAATCTTCTAAAAACAGATTACACTCTAAGATGTTTTACAGCTAAAAGCTCCATCAAGACTTTTTCACAACTTGTTAATGGAACTGAGGCACCAGATAGGTAAGCGCCCCAGGTGCTGTAACATCGCTCGCTCCCACCGCCTTCAGCAACGCCCTCAGAGCAGCTTCACGGGCATCTAGGAAGCCTTTCTGTTTCATAAATCATTAAAATCTTTCAGGACCTTTTGCATGAGCCAGAGATTTTCTTAGAGTGTTTAGCATCAATAACAATGAAAACTGGCAGGACAACATCTTAAGAATCTCAAATATGCCATGAGTCCTGACTGCTTCTTACTGAAGAACTACTAAAGTGAGAACAATTTTAATACCCTCCCAACACACACACACCACTCTCTCTCTCTTTCTCTCTCTCTATCATACACACACACACACACACACACACACACACACACACACACATACACATATACACATCATGACATTACAGCTAATCCTGCCTTTTTCTTACAGATATTATAAAAAAATTATAACTTTCAATCTCCTTATATGCAATAGCTATAAGACAAATTATGTGACCATGTGTTATACATTATGGCTGCCTTAAACTTGATGTATTTGACAATGGAAAATTCTGCTCAGTAGAGGCTTTTCATTAGAAAATATAAGGTTTTATCAAAGAAGACAACCTAGCCTTATTAGGACTCGGTGTTTTTGTTTGTTTTTCTTGTAGCTGCTCAGGCCAAAATCTAAGACTCCTCCTTGATTTCTTTCTTTTCTCTCATCCACAACCAACTATTGACAACCTTGACAGCCCTGATCTAATAAGGTCACAATCCAACTTCTCACCACATCAACAAACACAGCCTTCCTCATCCAAGCTTGTCATAGATGGCTTTCTGTTGTAATAAAGACCATGATCAAAAGTAATTTAGGGAGGAAAAGGTGTATTTGGCTAACAAGTCATAGTCTATCATTGAGGGAAGCCAGAAATCTTGAGACAGGAGCTGATGCAGAGACCACGGAGGAACACTGCTCACAGACTTGCTTCTCATGGCTCACTCAGCCTGCTTTCCTATCCAATGCAGAACCACCTACCCTGGAATAACACTACTCACAGTGGGCTGTGCCCCCTGCCACATCAATCATTAATCAAGAAAATGCTCCCTTAGACTTGCCTATAGACCAGTCTGCTGAAGACAGTTCCTCAATTGATATTCTAGCTTGCATCAAGTTGACAAAAATCTAAACATCACAAAGTTGACCTCTCAGATTTCTCCTTTATTCCTGTCATCTACTTTCCATCAAAAGACACAATCTTTTAAAAAAGACCATTCATAGGCCCTAGTGGAGAACATATTATTTTTGTTTTGCTAAATGGACATGTTATCAAACTGCCTTCTAAATACTTAGGCTTATATCCAGAGATCAGTGCTGTCTCAACCTTGGTCCCCAAGCTTCTGCAGAGTGCAGCAGTCAGTGGAGAGACTCAGAACTGGTTGAAGTACTGAGAATAAATGACTGTTGAATGCTCAGCCATCAGTAGGACATCTATATCACCCACCCAGCCCCCTCACCAAGGATCAGGAAACATTGTAAAAGAGGCAAAAAAAAAAAAGTGAGAGCTAGAGGGTGGGGGGTGGGGAGGATCCTGTGAAATGCTGTCATCTGGACATGACATGGCTATTGCCCTCATGAATTAATTCATTGTGACAATATGATGACCTTCACAAGCTCAAACCAATAAGATAGTGAATATTTTATCAGATAACATTAATTGAACAAATGTTCCCTGAGCCTTGAAGAGGGAGTTTCTCCCTCCAGGAAACATCTAATGGGTATACTCAGAAGTGTGTCTCCTAGTTGATTCCAGATACCTTCAAGATGACGATCAAGATTAACCATCACACAGAGCAAACACAATCAACCCTTAGTAGTTCCCATCATTGCTCTTGGCTATACTTGACGACTCACTGTCCCAGCATGGGAAGAGTTAGCCCTCTTTGGCTCCAGAGTCTGCATCCAACCCAACCTGGCCCATGGAAAATACTGGTCCAGCAGCTTCCCAGAGAGACCATGTAACACAAACCCCAAATGAAATGCCTAGCCAGTTGTTCAGTGAGAAAGAAGAGGTAAGAAGAAACAAGCCTAAATCACTCTGCCTTCATGCTCTGATAGTTTTGAAATATCGATATCCATACAGTCTCTCTGCAACTGTTCTCAGTGTCTGAGTGTTTGGTTTGGAGCTAGGGTGTTCAGTTTCATGTGTTTAAGACTTAGTCACCAGCCTGTGATGCTATAGGAGGTTGTGAAAACTCCAGGAGACACAGTCTAGGAGGAGGAAATCAGATCACTGGGGGGGTCTGCCCTTGAAAGAAATACTGAGACCCAAAACCTTGTCTTTCTTCCTGGCCACCAAAGGTGAGCAGCTTTCTCTACCATGGGTTCTTTATCATAACAGACATTTTGTCACAGGCCCAGAAATAATAGAACCAAGCACCTGTGGGCTAAGAACTCTGATGCCGTAAGCTAAACCCTCTTTCCTTCATCTCAGTTACTGTCACAACAGCAGAAAGCTGACTACACACCACGCTTTCTTCCTAGGCTATAACCAACCCAAAATCCACACCTCTTATTTGTTTTCCTGATTTCTTTCTATTTTACTTTTCCTTCACTTGGTTGCCTTGGGATTGTATCTTACAAAAATATTGGGATATACTCTAAGTTTCAACTCTATGTTCTAGAGAATCAAAAGTACATTCATACACACACACTCACACATACTCTCTCACATACAAACTTACACACAACACACACTCTCTCACATACACACTCACACATACTCTCTCAGAAAAACATTCTATCACACACTCACATAAACACGTGCTCTCTCACACATGCACACACAGATACTCACAGATACTCTCTCTCAAACACAGTCTCGCATACACACATATACTCTCTCACACACATTTATATTCATACACACACACCTACATACGCACACACGCTCACACACACACCTACACATATATACACAAACACACACACACACACACACACACACACACACACACACACACCTTTTCCCTCAGTCTAGACAAGACCTATTTATATGTAGGGCATATTTTAGGGGTCATATGCCTTCTCTCTCTGTAAACCTAAGCAGAATGTGCACATCTTCAGCCCTGAGTCCTGCACATGTCCTCATAGACACCCACCCAGGAGTGATCCTTCCTGCATCACAGCCCCTCCTCCTGGTGTTTGTAGTGATGCTCTTCACTGAGAGTGTATGATGTGCAAGGCTTTGTGGTGACTTTAATCCTCACAACAACCCTGGAAAGTATCAAAACAATCTAAAAAGTCATTCATGTTGAAGTTTTTGTGATTTACTATGTTCCATTCTGGAGCTATTTGGGTGGATAAAGCTGACCTCGTCAACAGAAATGAATCACTCTGGCACACTTTCACACATGAGGAGCAAGGGGCTCCATGGGGCAGTCAGGGGTGTTTCCTTCTTCATACTCCTCTGCAGTTCACAGCCCCACACAAATCACAGAGCTGTGGCTTTGGAAGTGGCTTGGCATTGTTTAATAAGGATGTGTTATGTAAAGCCCCTTGAGGTCAGATAGGTCTTTTACTTCTTGGTATCCTGTATTTGCTTCTGAATTTGATGTCAACCACTATTTGTTAAATGCACTCACACTAGTACCTTCAGTTTCTACAACTGTGTTGGGAGTAACAAGGCATCCACACAGAGGGAGGACCCAGGCCTTTTTAACTTTCTTGACATTCAATAAATTGCAGCTCAAGATATCCAGGTAAAAACCAGGCTACAAATTACATAACTGACTGTTAACTACACTAACCCTGGCAAGAAGAATGCTTGTCCTAAGATTTCTGTAAAGAAACTCTGACATAGAAGAGAATTTAAAAATTCCCAAACTCAAGTGAATAAGGAAATGATGGAGGCAACATTCTTCCCCTCAATACATGCCATTTATGTAACACATTGTAAGTAGATTCAGTGACAAAAATAAATTGGCTCAAAAAGAATTTTAAATTATTCTGAAGATGATTTAAATATATGGGCTTGCATACATTTTCATTAATAATGACTTCACTGCCTGTATAATTGTGTCCTGACACATTGATTAATGATATAGATATACTTTGAAATAATGGTAATGATAACATGAAATGATCACAATTTACAAAATATTTAACAAATAAATATCTAAAATATAAAGAAACTGTGCTATTTTTCTAATGATGTTTAAATTTAAGCAATATTTCATCCATTATTTTAAATAATTTACACCAAACAGGTTAAGGGGAGATTTGTTGAGACAGGGTTTCACTATGTAGTTCAGGCTGGCCTCACTATGTAGCTAAGACTGGCCTTGAACCTGTGCATTTCCGGCTCCGGTGTCTCAAGGGCTGGGGTTACAAGTGTGAGTCACCATGTTGAATATAAAGTTTGCCCTTAAAAGCAAACCACAAAAGGAGATATATGGCTACAGAAACCCTGATTTCTTCTGCTTTGCTGAATATTAAGGTGCTGTGTACAAAACAATACAGCATAAGACAAATGGACAGTTTAGTCAGGATTTTTCAAACCAGTTCTTTCAAAGAAGTTCACTGAAATTTGAGCCCATTTTCATAAGATGCATAGAAAACACTCCCCAATTTTTGCAAAAGATGGGACAAATCAAACAGCATTATAAGGATTTGGTTGGTAATTTAAATGAAATTATGAGCACTTGTGGCTTGTTTTGTGTTTTACCAAGTCTCAGCACATAGTTCTCACTTGGTTGGTTTGTAATAATAAAACAATGAAGAATTCAGCCAGACACAGTGACATACGACTGTCATCCCAGCACTTGGAAATGGAGGCAGGAGGCTCAGCAGTTCAAGGAGAAGGTCAATGTAGCTTCAGCTACATAGGAAGTTTGAGGCCATCCTGAGCTACATGAGACCCTGTCTCAGAAAAAGAAAATAATACAAATAACAACAACAATAATAAAGTAGATGAAGGATTTCATTTAAATATGTGGATAAGGTACAATCTCAACAGTAAATAGTACTTTGATGGTAAACTGTTAGAACCAAGTGGCTCTTTTGACCAAAATTTTAAGGATTTTGGATAAGTTTTCTGAACACTCACATGCTACATTCAGCATTGTTCACCCTGATGTAAGCAGTCAAGCATCGTCAGCTAAGAAGTTGGAGCCAGGAGTACACAAAATGTTTTCTGATACCAGTGAGACATTCAACTTTGGTTTTTAAAAAGCACTGAAATGGAGTTGACTCTTTAAAACAAATTGAGATGGAGGTAACCATGGCCACATTTTCTTCCAAACAGAGATGTGAGGAAAGTGCTGGGAAGAACTACAGACATATGAATACAAGAAGAGAAGTGTCTAAGTAGTTAAGTTACCCTTTTCTGTGATGGAAACAGGGTCATTCTAGGCATGGATGTCTCAAGTATATTTGTCAAGTGACAATAATGAAAGTAAACATAGCCTATCCTTTCAAGGTGACAGTAGTGTTTCAATAATGAATAGGAAGGAGCTGCCTGGAAAAAAACATTGAGGATAGGTGTGTGGATAGACTTCCACTGTTAGTTGATTTTTATGACAACAGAAGATAAGTGCATCCATTGTCTAAATTTAAAAAAACTCACATCAGTGCATTCCAAATGTTTGAAAACATTTTTTAAATTTCCTTAAAACTCTTCCAAGCCAAGAATTTCAGTGGAATTCAAATGGGAATTCTCCCAAATCAGACTTACTGTTTTTGTACAATACATTCTTCTAAAACAAAAAGAAATCCAGAAAATTTTCAATAGTTTATTAAGAAAATTCTATTTAAATGACTGTATCAAAGTTTAAACAAAAGTGACACATGCTCAAATACAAAAACAATCTTTAAAAAGACTTGCATCATTAATAAAAATGAAGCAATGATGTTTTGTTTCTCATTAGCTAAGCCTTTGACATGATAGTTTTCTCTATAATTGGCAAGTGTGGTGGTTAGAGAAAATGACCCCCATAGGTTCATATATTTGAACACTTTGTCAACAGGGAGTGGAACTGTTTGGGAATGATTAAGAGGTGTGGCCTTGGAGGAGGTGTGTCACTGGGAGTTGACTTTGAGATTTCAAAAGCACATACCAGAGCCAGTCTGTCTGTCTGTCTTTCTCTGTCTCTCTTTGCTGTCTCTGTCTCTCTCTGTCTCTCTGTCACTGTCTCTCTCTCTCTCTCTCTCTCACCTCTTTCTTTTTCCCTGGATGCCTGTGGGTCAGGATATGAGCACTGAGATCTATTCCTGCCTGCCTGCCTGCATGCTGCCATCATGCTTCCTATTATGATGATAATAGAATAGTACTCTGAAACTATAAGCAAGCTCCCAGTTAAATGTTTTCTTCCATAAGAGTTGCCTTGGTCATGGTGTCTCCTCACAACAATAGAATACTGACTAAGAGAGCAAATAAATAAATATGTTGAAGGTGTATAGGCAAAGCGTTTTTAGTAATAAGAACATACAAAAATCTTGGAATGCCTCACTCCTGGTGTCAGTGTTAGTCGTGAGGCCCTACATCCAGGGCAACATGCAAATGCAAACTGCAGGGCTCTCTATCCAATACCTGCTGGGTCAGAGTGTCTCAGAGCAGGGGACAGGGATGTGGAGTTTACAGAGTCTAGAAGTGACTCTGATGCATTTTGAAATGCATTTGCTCTTAAACAAATCTGATCCAAATGCTTATATTTAACAGTTGCCTGGCACTGAATAGAGACCAATGTCACATCCATGCAGTCAGTGCTTCTTTCTTGTCCTGTTTCATGATTCCTTGTAGAGTTGGATGCACATGATACTCATTCTCTGTTCTCTCCCTTGCTTTTGCGCTTTTCTTCACTTGGAATTTCTCTCAGCCTTAGTGAGTCTATAACCAAAATCTCCACAACTTTCAATGTTTGCTTCACAAATTGTCTATTCTAAGACTTGCAAAATATCAGAAGAGAAATAAAGCTAGCTGGCAATTCTCCTCTTCTCCTTACAGTTCTCATGTATTTCTTTTTACTGCCCAGAGCATGTCATTTGTTCATTTCCTCCTGGCATTTAACTCCTGTTATATTGCTCCATGCAGTCTAGTTATTTGAGTACTCTCTAAATTCCTTCAATAATCTGCAGGCTCCTTGTGGAGGCCCACAAAGGTTTTCTAGTGAGATCTAAGCTTGCTTTACCCAGCAGGGGTGCATTAGAGGATTGCTTGGCCCTGTGCATGGTTTCTAGGTGACTGGAAGGATCTACACTTGGCTGAGCTAGAGAGAGGTCTTTGCTCCACCCCTTGGCATTTCTATAAATGACCCTTTAGAAGAGATAGAAGAGGCCACTGGATAAGGATCCAGGCCCTCCTGAGGCTATCCTGTGTTTCTGTTTCTCTCCCCTCTATCCTTCTATCTAAACATTTCTCATTTCACCCTCCTCAAGAGTACCCTGGGGGGAATGTGGGAGTGGGTCTCACACAGATGGCACCCAAACAGGGACCAGGGACTTGGCAAAATGAAGGTAGAGGGCCTTGTGGGGATGTCCAATTATGTTGTAAAATTAAGGTAGGGAGTATTCTGTTTTGGGGGAATGAAAGTAAAGTGGCTGAAAGATGCCCAAGTGAAAAGTGAGGCTTCAATGAGTGTATCTCTCTAACTAGATCTATCTATCTATCTATCTATCTATCTATCTATCTATCTAAAAAACTTAAGGAAAAAATATAAGGCAGAATATATAATGTAGTGTAAGAAAAAACTTAGGGTAAGAAGGTAAAATATATGAATATAGTGTAAGAAAAAACTTAGGATAAGATAAGCAACAAGACAGAGGAACAGTGTCCTTGATTTTTCCAACTATGGGATTATGACCATAAACTCCTGGGAAGAATTGGAGTCATGAAAAAATGCTATGAGAAAAATGGGTAGAAAAAGATTCCTGTGGAAGCTTTTGGCCTGTAGACAGTTTAAATATAAGTCTTGGGTGGCAGAGGAAAGAATTTTCCCTGAAGTGGATTTGGATGAAATAAAACTCTTCACTCCACTGACATTGTTACTGTATGATAACATCACAACATCAAAATTAGTTTCCTCTTGGCCATGAAGCTGAGAATTGGGAACAGAAGTCTTGGGGGAAATTTAGTAATTGTTTTCTCAAAAACTGAGAGCTTTTCCAGTCCTTTCTTCTCAGATTTTTTTCCTTCTGTAGAAGTAAAAATTAAATTCACCTGTAACATCTATCAGAATAGGAGAGTCACTTGTAACTGCCCTAGCATAGAAAAAAAATCCCCTGGAGCATTGCAGATCCTTGCTGTTAGTGTTGTATCTCCACTTCTAACCAGCAATTGGGAAGCAATTAGCAGAGGGCCAGGGACCAAGCACCTCTGAGCTTCAGTGCATTCCACAGATAATGCGGTCCCTACAGTTGCCAGGCAGTTTCCTCAAGGGTGGAGCCATGGCAGAGGCAGTTCAGGGCCCGCCCACCCAGCAGTGAGCCCTGAGTCAGTAGGTGGAGCTATGCCATGCCTTGGGCTGTGAAAAAAGCTCTTTTGAAAAAGCTCTTTTTTTCTATCAGGGAAAAAAATCTTTCTGAAAAAAGCTCTTTTTTTCAAGTACTCTCATTCCTTTTCACTGACCTGGTGAGGTGGGGGAGCAAAGTTGCCTGTCTGAGTGCACACAGACAGATGCAACCTGCTCCAGGGACAGTGTCAGGTGAAGGATCTGATTAGAGATGTTCACCTGTCAAACAGTAATGCAGGCATCCTAATGCAAGTTTAGGAAATATAAAAACCTCCTGTGGTAAAAGCAAAAGCTTAATTTTGCTCAGTACAAATACAGACCACGTGAACGGAAGTTTTCTCCTGAACCCAGAAAGGCAGCATGGGAAATACAGTTTGTTCATAACAGCATGATGATATAGAGAAAGACAGCTTGGGAAATGTAGTCAGTAATGTAATTTGTAACAGCGTGACCATATAGAGAAAGACAGTTTGGGAAAGGAAGTCTACAACCAAAATGCTGGTACTACACTACCCCAAAACCATTTTTTCAGTATTTACCCCCACCAAAAGAAGTTTTTTTACTGGGAACTAGAAGCAAGCAAACAGCTTGCCTGTTAGGAGGCCATTAAAATGCTAATACCATTTGTCAACAAACCACTTTGAAACGCTCATGATAATCTTAAAAAAGCAGCTTCAAAAAATTAAAAAGAGGGAATTTTACCCTTAGTCAAACCTAGAGCCACTGATAAATTAGGCTCTGACTTCAAACTCTCAAGAAAACTTTCAGAATGATATCAAAGCTGACTATAAACTCCGAACTTTAGAAATGATTTGCGCACTTTCTGTCTTGTTAAAAGAAAATGTAATAGTTCAGTTAATAGAGTTTGATTTTGAATATTGTTAGTTCTGTTAAGAAATTCTTTCTAGATGTCTATTAAAGTTTGTAAAATAGTTCTATAGAATTTCCTTTTGAATATAAGTTTGCAAAAAGTATAAATAAGTATAGTGATATTCATGTTAGTTGTAAATATGTATAGTGATGTTAAGAGGTTATTCTTGATAAGTTTGTAAAATAGTTCTATAGAGTTTCCTTTTGAATATAAGTTTGGTAAATAGTTATTTTAAGAAATCTCTTCTAGATATATGCTAAAGTTTGTAAAATAGTTCTATACAGTTTCCTTTTAAAGATAAGTTTCTAAAATAGTCCTATAGAGTTTCCTTTTGAATATGTTTGTAAAAAATGTAAATGTTGAGTGTAAGTCTGTAAAAAGTATAAATATTGAATGTAAGTTTGTAAAAAGTAAATGTTGAATGTAAGTTTGTAAAAAGTGTAAATATGTGTAGTCATGTTCATACTAGAATTGTATTTATTACTCCACCAATATCTGTCTTGCAAATTAGATGATATTAATTTTTAAAGGAATATGTTTTATCTTCAGATATATTTGAACACTATTTATGGTAGCCCAAAATATAATTTTATGGTCTCAATGGCCCCTGGAAAACTTAAGTGAAGATGTCATAATTAGGGGAGCTTTTCTGTCTTCTTCCTAAAAGTTTTCACTCTTCTTCAGTTTCTGCTTAGAAAGGGGTAAGCCTCCCACAATTGAGTTAGTTTGTATAGAACTTCTACCACTACTTAAACAGCTAAAGGTTTCTCTATAATTAGCATGGGTTTTTGTTTACTTGAGTGGATATTTTGAAGTGTTTTTAAATGACTTCTTTCTCCTGGGAATAAAAATAGTCTCTTGAAAATTTTTTTGAACATCTCTTAGGACAGAGTTTTGATCCACAAAAAAGGCTTGGTGCAGCTAAGACTGCTTTAGTCACCTTAGACCCATTCTGAAGAGGAAATTCCATCTTTATTATCCTCTACTCCTTTACTGGGAGGTGTGGCAGTGATGGAGATCACTGTGGAAGTTTGCAAGCTCAGTAGGGACCTGAGTCAGAGTTGAGTTAGACCCTATACCCCTCCTGGCAGAGGCTGGTAGTCAAAGATAGGCAACTTTCTTCTTGATAGCTTCCAACCTAAGCCAGAGTATGCTTGATAGAAAGTACATCTCCATGACGGAAAAGGAAGATTATTCAATAAGAATGACCTAAGACAGGCATAGTCTATCTGAGGGACCTTGGGGGCTCTATAATATATCTAGAATGTGGAATTGTGGAGGCCCACAAAGGTTTCCTAGTGAGATCTGAGCTTGCTTTACCCAGCAGGGCTGCATTAGAGGATTGCTTGATCATGTGCATGGTTTCTAGGTGATTGGAAGGGTCTACACCTGAAATGTTTCCCACAGCTCCTTAAGAAAAAGAGCCTTTCTTAATTAAAACTTTCTTTATTCCCAAGTAAGCATGGGCCTGAATGACTCTAATGACTACATGTGTGCTGGTCACACATTTGTCACCAGAACAAAGGAGGAGATGTGTGCTTTGACTGTTTTCAGAGCCCTCAGGCCATGGTTGACCAGATCCATTTTTCTTGGCCATTAGTGGGACAGGGAACTGAGGTATAAAAGGTGAGGAGAAGGCAAGTTGGGTCATCTTGTGGAAACCAAGAAGCAAAGAGATAGAAAGGGATCAGAAACAAGACACAGCCTCCAAGTATATGTCCTATTTCTGCTACCTGGGTTCCATTTCCTAAAATTTCCAGAATCTTCCAGAATAGCACTCCTAGCTGAGGGTCAAGACTTCAACAAATGAGCATTTTGTGATGATACTCCTATCCAAACAACAGCCCTGAAATAAAGTCCCACTGTTGAGCTCTGCCCATCCTCTTCCTCATCTCTCTATCTAGACACTGTCTCATTGTGGAGAAACTCAACCACTCACAGGCTTCTTATATGTCTAATGACTCTCTGACCTCTCCTGCACACATGCCATTTGGGGTTGTATAAACTTTGCTGCTTACTAGTCAGGGTTAGAGGCTCAAGAAAAGAAAGCATAATTAATTTTTAATGTGTGTTTGGGGACTTACTGATTCCAGACACTGTTCAGAGTGCTTCAAATGATTGTTTCATTCAGTCTTAGCAGAAGCTCTGCTCTCTGGGCTCCTACTTGCATTTACCAGATGAGGAAGCTGAAGTACAGAGAGAGCTAAGAAAGGATCAGAGCCACTACTGGAGTCCAAGCTGACTGGTACAGAACCTGCACAATCAACCTTTACATCATCCTGCTAACAACAGAAGGTGCCAGTACTTAAAGGCCATCCATCTATTAGGTCCAAGGCACTAGCTCTCATGTGCACATGAAAAATCATATGCATTCTAATTGATCATGAGACCAATTTAAAAGCTGGCCTTTTATTATGTATGTTCAATTTAAATCTAGATCAAAGAAATCTAAATTGTGCTTCATTTGGGCTATAATCTTATATTCCAAAGCTTAAATGCTTATAAGAAAGCTTTATCTAATTTAAGACTACTAGCTCAAATATAAGAACAGAGTTAATACTTCTTTTTCTCCAAAGTAATCAGTACAAAGAGTTCTATTCTCCCAGAGTAAAATGTCATGGAACTTGTAGTAGTGAGCAATCACTAGCTCTTCTTTACAAGAAAAAAAGCCTTTGAAATATGTACCATAACCTCTGAAAAATACAATTATCCTCCCCCAAGAAATGAGGCATTTTTTTCTGACAAAAACGATGAGCAATTGATCTATAGTTCTTTTCTTTCTCAAAAAATTATTGTATATTGTGTAATGATCATTATAATTAAAAATTAAGATGGCTTGCAATAATTCCACCATTATTTGATTCGAAATCTTTATAAAATATTGGCATTTTCCAACATTTATTTTTCCTGTCTATGTTCCATTTAAGGCCAAATTTTCAAACCCAGCTGCCAAATTACACATATAATTACTGCATTTGCGCACAAAAATGTGATAATTGCTTACACAATTTCAGAGGCCAGCTTGAGGCTCCTTTCCAAATTTGTTTTACATGTACAGTGCGGTGTATGTAGTTTTATATAAAAATGGGGGAAGTAAAATTCATGGTTCATCTGGGTAATCTTCGAAAATGGGTATAAAATAAAGCCTTTTGATAAATGCCTGGGCCTGTCTTCATATTTCCTCCCAACAGGCCTCTATATGATTCTTACAGAACAGCTCAAACTTCACCTGATACCACATAATGACAGTGGAAGGTAATGCAGCCTAGCATGACACCGAAGGAGTCAAGGTGCCCACTCTTGTTGGGAGTTGACTTATCATGGGATATTCTTTTGTCAGCATCAATAAGATAGGTGTTGCCTAAGACCAACAATTAGAGTCAGTCAATATGACACCAGCCTTGAGAGGGCAGAGTATGTGAACACTGCTGGCTGGGAATTACCTTTTGATATTAATGGTGTGCCTGACCATTAATAATACTGTCTGGCAAGTGTTTGATATGGTTATATCCCATGATGGATATTCATAAAGAAAGGTTGGGCTCAAAACAAAAAGGCAAAGAAACAGGATCCATGAAACCATGCATATTAATGAGATGATCCAAGGTATTTTTGTTTCTACACAAACAGGGTAGTAAATTGTGTTCTTTCCTATGCCTAGGCTCAAAAACATCTACTTCCCCAAATCAAGGCCTCTGGGCCTCAATCTGTGACTATGGCCAGATATCTTACTGGAACTGAGGAGTGGAGGTAGTAAAGGTAGATCTCTTGTTAAAGAAACCCTTACAAGTATCACCCTTTCCAACACCTGTCTCAAAAATAACCAGCATGTCCTGACAATTGGTGTATATAAGCAATAGAAATGTATCACAAGCCAGGTTCTTGGTGATATTACTGAACTAGCCAGTAAATAGTCATTAACTAGCCCTCTGAACTTCCAACTACCTGGGCCAGCAGATTTCCTTCTGTGCTTAAGCCACTCTGGGTTTTACCTTCTGTTAATTAACATATCCTCTACATTAATTAGTAAAGTCTTCTGTTTGTGCATTGAGGAAAGCTTTGATTTCCATGAAACCTTCTGAGAAGGAATACTCATTCTAACCCTGCCATGGTGCTTCATGTGCTATGAAATCCTGCAATAACTGGCCTGTGAAGTTCTCAGGTAATGTGGACTCAAAAGAGACATGGGGAGTTTGGCTGAGCTTGATTGCCAACACTTGGACTTACCAGTTGTATAAGATGACCATACAGTGTATTGTCCAAATCAGGATATTGATGAGTAAAAGTGCCCCTAGTTCAATAGTCGCCCTAGACAGTGCCATGAAAGTAGACATATGTTTGTCTATAGCTGGGCTGCTTTGGACATGAGTCTGCTTACCAGTTCACACATCTGCTGCTGGAGAAACTGTCAACTTAATTCAGCTGCTGCTATAAGGAGAAACTGGTCCTGCCAGGGGGAGGAAACGGGTGATTCTGACTGTTAACAGTTCATATAAATATAGTGCTAAGCCTTTCTGAACAGAGAGGAGGAGTAGATGGGGGGGGCAGAGGGGAGGTGGAGGGAGGAGAGGTGGGAGGGGAAACTGAAGTTGGGATGTAAAATAAATGAATAAATTTAATTAATAATAATAATTTTAAAAAAAGATGTCAAGTCAGCTCTTGATATCCAAGCTGTTAGGGAATGCCTACTCAAATGTATCTTCCCAAGTAAATAATGTTATCCCAGCCTCTCTCTCTCTCTCTCTCTCTCTCTCTCTCTCTCTCTCCCTCTCCCTCAGTGTGTGTGTGTGTGTGTGTGTGTGTGTGTGTGTGTGTGTGTGTGATCAGTCTGGATCTGAAGTTACAAACAGTTGTAAGCTTCCTGCTTTGGGCACTGGGAACTGAACTAGGGTCCTCTGCAAGAGCAGAAAATGCTTGTAACCAATGAGCTGTCTCCAGCCCTCATTTCAGTCTCTCTAAAGCAGATACTACTAGCATTTTCATTTTACAACAGAGGAGAATTACACAGATACAAGTTATGTGGTGGGCCTAAGGTCAGCAGTCCATGAAAGACACGATTGAAATTTGAATTCAGCAAAGTAACTCCAAAGCCCTTTGTTGGGCCTGGAAGCTGTACCTTCCAATCCTACCTGCACTGTACTTCCAACTGTTTCAAGCACTAGAAGTGAGAGGTACAAAGATCTGGGGAGAACAAAGAAACACCAAAGCATACAGATTAATCAAGGAAGAAATCGTTGAGACTTGGGTTCTTTGTTGAGAGGAACTGGTCACACAGGGAAGGGGGAAGGACAACCAAATGGAAGGAAAAGGTGTAAGTCTCTGGAACGGCTGATTTGTCATTAAGATTGTATTCACTTCGACTCTTACAGTGACCACGTTTCCATCTTCATATTGATTGCCAGGGAATACAAACTCACATTTATACTTCAGCAACTAGCTGGAATCTAACGGTACAAACGTGTGTGCACCAAACAAACCTGTGTCAGAATTTCACTCCTAATTTTCTTCTTTACCCAAAATTTCATTTTCTTTATGCTTTGATTGTGATGTTAACTCCTTATAGATTTCCATAGAGTCTTTTTAAATGGTGAGACATATATAAAAAGTAATCAATTAAGAAGAAAAGACATACTTTTTCTAATATCTTTTTCAGATTCATTTTTATGACAAGAAAACAAAATGGAGAATAAATAAATAAAAGATGGTATTTTCTCCATACTGGGCTATGGATTCCTTTATGGATTCATACATAAAGAACCCAGTTTGTTAATACCTTCTGTTGGTAAGGCTGAGGGAAACACAAATAAGAATAGTATGGTTTAACGAAGGCTAGTAAATGCTTATGGAGGGCAGTGTAGTTGGCTGTTTTTACTCTTTGGCTCTTTTTACTCCTTTGGGAAACCCACCACCCAGCTCCCAAATTAAAACACATGGAAGCTTATTGTTTCTTATGAATGCCCAGCCTTAGCCTGGCTTATTTCTAGCCAGCTTTTCTTAAATTATCCCATCTATCTTTTGCCTCTGGGTTTTTACCTTTTTCTATTTCTATATATCTTTCTTTCCTTCTTATTCCGTTGCTGGTTGTGTGGCTGAGTGGCTGGCCCCTGATGTCCTCCTCTCCTCCTTCTCTTGCTCCTTGATCCCTCTCTCCCCAGATTTCTTCCATGTATTCTCTCTGCCTGCCAGCCCTACCTATCCTTTCTCCTGCCTTGCTATTGGCTGTTCAGCTCTTTATTAGACCAAGCAGGTGTTTTAGACAGGTAAAGTAACACAGCTTCACAGAGTTAAACAAATGCAACATAAAAGAATGCAACACATCATTGCATCGTTAAATAAATGTTTCACAGTATAAACAAATGTAACATGTCTTAAAATAATATTCTACAACAGGGTAGTTCGGTAATAGTTATAAAAATTCCAAAGTCACAGAGCTACTGACCTAGTTTCTATTCATCATGCATTTATCCTGCAGATATTCTATTCCTACAAAAATAGTACACATGCAATGTTACTTACTTCAGCCCTGTATTAGCTACTTTTCTATTGCTATATAAAACACCATGACCAAGGAGTAAGTGGTAAAAATTCCAGAAGGGTAAGAGTCCATCATGACAGGGCAATAGGGCTGCAAGCAGCCAGCATGTTGGCTAAAGTAGCACATGAATTTTGAAACCTCAAAGTCTGCCCCCAGTGGCATACTTCCTCCAGCAAGCTACCCCTCCAAAGCCTTTCCAAACAGTCACCAACTGAGATCAAGTATTCAAATGCCCAAAACTACTGGGGGAATGGCTCATTAAAAACAACAAAAGCCCCATTTCTACTAACATGATACTGAAAAACAAATTAATATCCATCAGTAACACAATGGATAAATCAATTGTTTATTTCAGTTCTCAGGCTCTGTTCCAGTCTTAGACTATTCACAACCTATGATGACTTGTGATTAAATTTGTCCCAGCAGAGTCAGTGACCCAGAATATCACTGCCAGTGGGCTTTTCTGTTGTCAGTAAGGTCACTGACAGTGGATACACTGCTAACAAACAGATGTCCTCACTGCTTCACTCCATTCGTCCAGTCCATATATTCATTATTTATCAAATCTTCACAGAATCTGCTCTATGCCAAGCTCTCAGCAAGGCATTTTTTGAGGGCGGAGATCCATTATGAATATATTTACAGACTATGAGACTCTGCTTGCAAGTGATGACTCAGAACACCCTTGTTCCATGTACAACTATTAGGTCTAAGATTCAAATGAATGACAAGCAAAAGAGATTTCATCTAAATGCCATTCCTTTCATGTGCTTGATGATGTAATGTGAATGGAATTCCACGTGAACAACCTGAAATTATGCAATTAATCACATTTGTTCTCAGTTTCAATTACTAAGTGACCCAATGCTATTATTAAAGCATTTGGAAGATATGACAGTAGAGGTTGTCAAAAGCTAAGGCCTTAATATTCTACTGGCTCCTGAGCACTGATATAAATCCAACTGATATTGAGCAGGAGGTGATTAAGCACAATGTCCCAGTCTACCACTCTCTGGGGATGTTTGGTGGTGTTAAATGAGAAGTGTCACTGTACTTTGAAAACAGAAATGATTTGTATTCACTTTACTCCAATCAGGAAAGGTTCATCCTGCACTGAAGGATGTTATTATTGCAGAGAGTACAGTTTCTACAGATAATGTCTAAGTATTTAACATTCCAATGTGAATATGCACCACGATTTCTTTATCCATGTATCAGGTCCCCAGCTTAATTCTATAACTTAGCTATTGTGAATAGTAGAGTTTTGACACTATTTATTGGCCTTAACATCTGGCTCCCAATAATTAATCCAGTGGACATTTATTAATTTCCTCATATGTGCCAGGTACTATGTTTGGTACAGGAGTGAACTAAGCAAACAGTGTCTAATAGTCTGAATCTTTCCCTATCAGGTGATTCTACTGTTTTATGATGTGCTTGTATCAGCTACACACACACACACACACACACACACACACACACACACACACACGGGCACACACACAAACATTAACAACAACAAGCCAGTTAGTTTATTAACATATTGGCACTTATTGATGTCTTTTGTGTCAGGGCAAAATCTTATAAATGTTGCTTGGAATGTGCATATTGGGCCAGGACCAGGTGTTTACATTCTACACTGCTCCTAAGATGTCTAAGCATGCTACATAACACAGTAAAAAACAAAAATGGTGGGAGATGAGTAGCAGAGGTTCACAAGCAAGGACAAGGTGGATACCAATCTGGCATCATCCAGTTCTTCCACTGCCCTGCTGCTGTCAGACCCACATAACACAGTGTGCATTCTAAATACATAAGTACAACCTGCTCTGTCCATGTATGTTACTTGTATGTATGTATTTTCAGGACTGAGCATTGGATAAGCCATTGGTTGCTCTTCGCAGGGGAAGACTATTTCTCTCACTCTCTGCATTCTGTAATTGCCTATAGTTCTTTGTGTAGGTTTGAGGCCTCCTGAGCTTCCCTCTTGACCATTAGCATATCTATTGTTATTTGTTGTCCTCAACTCCTTTAGGCAGCCATGTTGGTGAGACTTCATTGTTGAAGCTTCTGAAATTTCTAGGAGACAATTTCACAGCAAACTCCCTGTTTCTCTGTTTCTTATAATGTTTCCATCCCTTCTCCAACAATATTCCCCAAGCTTCAGATGAAGGAGGGTGTTGTAGATATATTCATTGGGACTGGGCTCCATAACTCTGCATTATGATTGGTTGTAGATTTCTGTCTATTGCAAAGAGAAGTTTTCTTGAAAAGGGGTTATCTGTGGGAATAGGGGCAAATGTTTCGAATACAGTTAGATATTAGGTTTAGTAATGTGACAGTTGTAAGTTCTCCAAGATCCATGACTTCACTAACCTTTGGTCATTGACTAGATTTCCAGTAGAAGCCATGATTACCCTCTTGTTAAGTGAAAAATACACTCTTGAATGATGAGTGGGTTGTTGAACAAATTAAAGAAGAAACTTTAGAAATTTCTATAATCAAATAAAAATGAAATTATGATTTCTCAGAACGTTTGGGATATACAAAGGCATGTCTGAGAAATCAAGAGTATAATTTAAGAGCAAGCAGTGATAAAGAGTCACCAAAGAAAAACCCAAATAAATTGTTTCTTTGAGAAAATCAATGAGATTGACAAACCTTTATTCATATGAACTAAAAAGCAGAAAGAGAAGATACAAATTAACATAATTGGAGATGAAAAGGGAAACATAACAACAGACACTGAGGAAATCCAGAGAATCGTAAGGACATACTTTAAAAAGCTGTAGTCCAGAAGATTTTTACCAGCTCCACCTGCAGTAGAGGGACAAAATCCAAAATATACAAAGAAATCAAGAAGTTTGATATCAAAAAACCAAATAATTGAATTTTAAAAGTTGAATACAGCCGGGCGGTGGTGATGCACGCCTTTAATCCCAGCACTCGGGAGGTAGAGGCAGGCGGATCTCTGTGAGTTCGAGGCCAGCCTGGTCTACAAAGCGAGTTCCAGGAAAGGCGCAAAGCTACACAGAGAAACCCTGTCTAGAAAAAAAAAAAAAAAAAAAAATTTGAATACAGATCTAAACAGAGAATTCTCAAAAGACAAAACTCAAATGGTTGAGAAATACTTAAAGAAATGTTCAACATCCTTAGCCATCAGGGAAATGCAAATCAAAACTACTTTGAGATTCCATATTACACCAATCAGAATGGCCACAATCAATAAAAGAAATAACAGCTCATGCTGGCAAAGATGTGGAGTAAGGGGAACACTCCTCCACTGCTGATGGGAGTGCAAACTTGTACAGCCACTATGGAAATCAGTGTATCAGTTCCGCAGAAGGCTTAATATCCAATTATACCACTCTTGGGCATGTGCTCAAAGGATGCTTCATCCTATCAGAGACTCTAGCTCAACTATGATTATTGCTGCTCTATTCATAATATAGCCAGAAAGTGAAAACAGCCCACACATCCACCAATGGATCAATGGAGAAAGAAAATGTGATGTGTTTACATAGTGGAATATTACTCAGCCATTTAATAAAAAAAGCAGAAGAAATTTGCAGATATACAGGTGGAGTTCAGGAGGGGAAAAAAGTCATGCTAAGTGAGGAACCTAGATCTAGAAAGACAAATATGGCATATATTCACTTAAATGTGGATGTTAGCTGTTAAGTCTTACATAAGCAAGCTACAATCCACAGAACCACAGAGGTTAGGTATAGAGTAAGGGAATGAGGAGAGAGATGGAGCTCCCTAGGAAGGGGAAGGTGAGGGGCAGAAATGTGGAGGGAAGAGTGGATAAAGAATGAAACACAGGGAGGGACAGCTGAAACTGTCAGTTTGTGGAGAGGAACCAATAGCCTTGACAATAGCCTGAACTGTGTGCCCACAGGGCCTCTTTGCCAACAACTAGACTAGATGTAAAACTAAGGGCCATTTGAGGGGTGAAATGAGAGAAATTACTCTCAAAAGTTGTCCTTTGACCTCCACACACTCATTTCCACCATACAAAACTCCCCCCTCTCTCTGTCTCTATTACACACACACACACACACACACACACACACACACACACACACACACACATTTTCTCATATGTAATGAACTTTTTTCAATTTTTTTTAGACAAAGAAGAGGTAACATTCCTCAAACTATTCCATAAACCAGAAAGGGAAAGGGTAATAGGAAGTTCTAAATAAAACAAAACTATAAAATAATTTCCTTGATGGATATAAAAACAAAAATCTTCAATTCATGAGAACTGAATTGAACAACACATTAAAAAGATCATATGCAATAATCAAGTTGGCTTCATTCTAGGGATGCAAGGATAACTTGATGTCAATGATCAGTAAATGTGATAGAGCACATAAATCTAATGTAGGGACAGAAATTCCATGACCCCTCATAAGTTGCAAAAAAAGAAGAAGAAAAAAAAGGCTTTTAACAAATCTCAACATCTCATCATGGAAAACACTCTAAAAAACACAAGGAACAGAAGGTACATTCCTCAACATGAGAAAGGATGTATATAGCAAAACTGTAGCCAGCACCATACAAAAAGCATTTCCTCCAAAATCATGAATAAGGTAAGGTGTCTGCTTTCTTTACACTCATTCAATGCAGTGCTTCATGTCTTAGCCAGAGCAATAATTTGAAAAAAGAAATTTAAAAGCCACCAATAGAAAAGGAAGAAATTGAATTATACCTGTTTGCAAATGATGTGACCTTATACTCAAAGACCCTGAAGGCACCACCAGAAAACTTTTATATCTGATAAATACTTTCAGCAAAGTATACAAATCAGCAAAGTCAACATACAAAAATTAGTAGCTTTTCTACTAATTTAATATTAATATTAATGTTTATCAGCAATGATAAACATGCTGAGAAAGAAGTGCATAGGAGGCTGGGGAAGCAGTTTAGTGAGTAAAAGACTTATTACACAAGCCTGCGGACCTGAGTTTGGATCCTTAGCTCCCATGGAAAAGCTGGGTATGGTTGCTGTAACCCCAGTTCTGTGGGGCTGGACTATCTGACTAGCCAGTCTAGTCAAATCAGTGAGCTGGGGTTTCAGTGAGAGACCCTATGTTAAAAAACAAGGTGGAGAGTGAGTGAAAAAGACATCCAGACCTCAAACATTGGCCTCTATAAGTACCTACATGGATAAACACATCCAACCACATACATATAACACATGTGTACACACACACACACACACACACACACACAAAATAACAACAACAACAACAACTAGAGGAGTCCAATTCACAATAGCAAAAACAAAGAAAAAGAAAAAGAAAATGATCTAGGAGACCAAGCAAGGAGGTGAAAGTTTTCCTTGAAAACTTTCAAACACTGCAGAAAGATATTGAAGAAGACACTGTAAGATGCAAGAACTTAGATGCTTCTAGATGAGCAAAATTAATATTGTGAAAATGGATAAATTATTGAAAGCAATTATAGATTCAATGTAATCCTGTGGTGATACTTTGTTGTACTCTAATAAAACTATCCTGAAGATCAGAGGACAGAGCCAGCCACAGAGTTAAACATAGAAACCAGGCAGTGGTGGCACACACCTTTAATCTTAGGACTTGGGAGGCAGAGATCTGTCTGGATCTCTGTGAGTTCAAGGCCACACTGGGCCACATGAGATTGATCCAGTCTAGGAGAGAAACAGAGCCAGGCAGTGGTGGCATAATTTAACCCCAGTATTTGGGAGGCACACATGCCATTAATCCCAGCACTAGGAGAGTTGAGATAGGAAGTGAAATGGCTGGGCAGAGAAAGGCATATAAAGCATGAGGAGACAGGAACTAGAGGCCCTTTCAGCTGAGGACTCAGAGGCATTCAGTTAGAGGATTCCTGGAGTTGGCGAGGTGAGAAGTAGCTGTGACTTGTTCCTTTGTTTCTCTGATCTTTCAACATTTACCCCAATATCTGGCTCAGGGTTTTTTATTATAAGACCATTTAGGATTCTGCAATACAATCTCTATCCAAATCCAATGACATTCTTCAAATAACTAGAAAAAAATATTAAAATCAATATTCAAGTGCACAGACCCTAGAATACAAAGCATCCCTAAGTAAAAAGAACAATTGTAGAAGTTTCACGATACCTTATTCAAATTATACTACAGAACCATAGTAACAAAATAGTACAGACACAAAAATGGACACCAAGACCACTGAAATACAAGACAAGATTGAAAATAAAACCACACAGGTATATCTTCCTTGTTTGTAACAAACGTGCCAAAATCATACATTAGGAAAAAAAGACAACTCTTCAACAAATGCTGCCAGGGATACATGATGCTCACATGGAGGAGAATATAACTAGGTCCAGGAGAATGTTACTAGATTTGTATCTCTCAACCTGTAAGAAAATCAACTCAAAATAGAACAAAGACCCTAGCATAAGGGCCTGAAACTTTGAAACTTCAAAAAAAAAAAAAATCTTGAGGGATACAGATAGATATGAGCAAGTATTTTATGAGAATGAGTCTAAAAACTCAAAAAATAATATCAAAAATTGACAAATGGGGTTACACAAAGTCAGAAAGAGCCTGCATGGCAAAGGAAATTGTAGTTGGTTGTTTTTACTTTTTATTCCTACTCTTTGCTCGTTTGGAGGCTCATCACCCAGCTCCCAAATAAATCACACACAGAGGCTTATTATTATTTATAAATGCCCAGCATTAGCTTGACTTGCTTCTAGCCAGCTTTTCTTAACTTAAATTATCCCATCTATCTTTTGCCTCTGGGATTTTATCCTTCTCTATTTCTGTATACTTTTCTTTCTTACTCCATTTCTGGTTGTGTAGCTGGGTGGCTGGCCCTTGATGTCCCCGTCCCTTCCTTTTTCTCTTTTTTTCCTTTTGGTTCTCTTTTTCTCCTTCTATTTATTCTCTCTGGCTGCCAGCTCCACCTATCCTTTCTCCTGCCTCACTATTGGCCATTCATTTCTTTATGAGACCATCAGGTGTTTTAGACAGGCAAAGTAACACAGCTTCACAGAGTTAAACAAATGCGACATAAAAGAATGCAATACATCCTTGCATCATTAAACAAATGTTCTACAGCATAAACAAATGTAATACATCTTAAAATAATATTCAATAACAGGAAATAATAAACAAATTAAAGAAAAGACCACAGAATGGGAGAGAGATCTTTGCCAAATATGTATCTAACAGAGGATTAATATCTAGAATTTATAGAGCTCAAAAAATCATACATAATAAAATATGAATCATTCAATCAATAATTTGACAATGAACAAACAGTTCTAAAAAGAAGAAACAAATCAGTATGTAGTGTAGCAGGCTTTCTTTTGGGCTACCAACCAGCTCCCAAGTCATGACACGGAGACTTGGGCTCATTTCTTGCTAGTGCTTATAACTTAAGTTCACATGTTTCTCTTCATCTACCTTTCGTCTCGAGGCTTTCCACCTTTCTTTCATCCTGTATATCCTACTTTCACTCCTTCCTCTGTGTCTAGCTGGCTGGTGGCTTCCTGGCTGGCTGGCCCCAGGCACCTCCTTCTCTTTCTCCCTCATTCTCTTCTCTCTCTTCTTTTCCAAGGCTATATTCCTCTTCCTACTTATTCTCTCTGCCTGCCAGCCCCTGTAGCTGGAAGGTTTCTCTGTTGCCCTGCAGCCGGTTATGAAAGAATCATTCAGACGCTTATATTAGTTACCAGTTGTATGACCTATGGCAGATTTCTTGCTAGCTAACTATCATAACTTAACCCATTTCTATTAATCTTTAAGTTGACATATGGCTGGGTGTTACTAGTCTGCTAGCATCTTGCTTCCCTTTGGGTGGCATCTTGTTTCTCTTTCTCCTTTCCTTTCTTCTCTCCATATATCTGCTTAGACTTCCCATCTGTCTATAGCTGCCTTGCCATTAGGCCAATGCAGCTTAATTATCAACCAATCAGAGCAACACATATTCACAGCGAACAGAAAGACATCCCACAGCAAGCCCCACCTATCCCCTTTACTGCCTAGCTCTTGGCCATTTGGCTTTTTATTAGATAAATCAGGTGCCTTAGGCAGGCAAAGCAATACATCTTTATGGTGGTATTTTATTTGTACTGAAATGTGATTTTAATTGTATGTTAATAAATAAATATTTATTAATAATAAATAAAGTTGCCCGGGGGTCAGAGCTATTAGCAAGCCATAGGAAAGCAGGGCGGTGGTGGCATATGCTTATAATCCCAGCACTTGGTAGGCAGAGCTAGGTAAGTCTCTGTGTGTTCAGGGATACAGCCAGCATTAGAGACACACACCTTTAAGACCTGGAGGGCTGTACTTACAGGCAGTGACGAGGCAGTCACGTGTTTGGGTTTACAACCAATGAGAAGGCAGAACAGAAAGACTATTTAAAGACAAACACACAGGAAGTAGGTCTCTTTCGGAGAGGTAGGACCACTGCAGGAGGAAGGGTAAGGTTTTAGCTCTGAGCTCTGACCTCTTGGCTTTCTCTTTTACATTGGTTCTGTGTTTCTTATTTAATAAGACAGTTGGTTACATCTACACATCTTTACATTGTTAAACAAATGAGGCATAAACAAACCTTTACACAATTAAACAAATATAGCATAAACAGATGTAGCACATCTTTGCCTAGTTAAAGTAATATTCCACAATGATGTAGTTTTTTCAAAAAGCTAGAAATAGGTCTACCATGTGATCCAGGTGTAGCACTCCTGGGCTTGTGATCAAAGGACTCCTAATCCTACTACAGAGATACCTGCTCATCTACATTCAAATCTGTGCTATTCACAATAGCCAGGAAATGGAAACAGCCTAAATGCCCATCAAATGAGAATAGTGAATATGTGGTACATTTGCACACTATTACTCAGTTGTTAAGAAAAATAAAATTACAAAATTCACAGGCAAATGGATAGAGCTGGAAACAATCATTCTGAGGAGGTAACCCAAACCCAGAAAGATAAATATCACATTTTCTCTCTTTGTAGATACTAACTTTGAATCTTTGGATATGTGTGTTTCATTGGAATACCCATAGAGACCAGGAAATTAGTAGGGGGTTATGAAGGGTGGCCTCAAAGGAGGTGATATAAAACACAGTGGCATAAAGGAATAAAGGGAAATAATGAATAAAAAGGATTAAATTTGAGGTGGGTAGGAGAGTAGGATATAGGAGGTAGTACAGAAAGGGAAAACTTAACATTAAAAAGCTTTCAAAGAAGCCATAAAAAAGTGCTCTACTTTAGAATTTCTCCTTAAAGTACATATATACACACATATAAAAAGAGTTTAAATGGAGTTACCCTACAGTTAGGCAACAGTGGCCTTACTAAATACTACAGGCTAACAAATGAAAAGCACAGCTCCCAAAATGAGTTATGTTCTTTTGGAACTGTTGGCCAATGAGGTACCATAGACTCCAAATATTACAATGCCTTTGACTACCCACCATAACTTGACAATAAGACCCTATTGCTGAAAGTCACAAAATGAGTAATAGAACATGGAAAAAATCAAGCCAGTACTCTACTAGAAACTTCATCCCTATTGACTAGCTTTCATGGTTCTGGAAGGTGCTCTATGCACACTACAAGAGGAGAAAAGTAATTATTAGTCTTATTCAGTGATGAACCCAATAATCTGGAACTGGAAAGATGTGTCTAGTGGTACAATCATGGCAGAAATGTCATGGGAGTAACTAAGCACTTTCTGATTGGATTCAAGTCCCACTCTACAAGATGAAGCCAATGCTTGGTACTGTTACCACGACTAAGAACCTATGGTTAGACAGACCATAGGGCTAGGGAGATTCTACCACTATTCTTCTGCTGGATGAACATAGTATTAAAAGACTCCTAATGACTTACTGCTCTGCCCATAGATTAGTGCATCTCTGAGCCCTCATCAGAGAAGCTTCTTCCTGAAATAGATGTTGGTTAACACAGAGACCCACAACTGGTCAACATGTAGAGAATAAGACAGTAGAGTGCTCTAAATAAGACATCATTATCACATCATCTCTTCCAAGACTCAGGGATCATTGTGGAAGACCAGGTGAAAGATTTAAGAGCCAGAGGCAGTGGATGACTACAAGAAAATAGTGTTTTCCAAACTCGACAGAGCAATGCAAACATGAATTCACAGCATGCACAAGACCTGTGTGTAGCAAGAAACTTAGAGAGTCTTATTAATAAAATAATAAAATAATAAAATTAATAAAATCAAACCTGAGGCCAGTTATTGGGGTGAACTGGAAGATCAGAGAACCAGAACAAGGGACAGCTAATCTCACCTGTCTAACTTCTCAGCTGATCTTGTTTCCTCAGACTGGAAGCCTCTGTGTCCTCATATCCAAATGAATCTCAGCTGAACTGTGCTGCTCCAAAGCCTAAAAGCTTAACCAGCCAAATGCTTCTAGTTTCTGGTCCTCATGCCTTATATACTTTTCTGCTTTCTACCATCACCCCCTGGGATTAAAGGCTCACTTCTTGGGATTAAAGGCGTGTGTCACCATGCCTGGCTGTTTCCACTGTGGCCTTGAACTCACAGAGATCCAGAGGGATTTCTACCTCTGGAATGCTAGGATTAAAGGTGTGAGTGCCACCATTTTCTAGCCTTTGTATCTAGTGGCTATTCTGTCTCTGACCCCAGATAAGTTTATTAGGGTGCACAATATTTTGGGGAACACAATATCACCACACCTATGTAAGCTCAGACAACATTCCAGCATAGAGAAGGGGGATGGGCATGAATTCCTACCCCCAGCTGAGGAGCTATTGGCAATTAATAACTGCTAGGAAAGAGAGCAAGTGTTGAGTGAGAGAGAGAAAGAGAGTGGGAAAGAGTGAGTTTTCTTTAAGGGTGTGGCCTCTGGGTGGTTGACCACACTCCAGTGGATGGCCACACACCCAAGAGTATATGACCAGAATAAATTGGATTTGATGGGTTTTTAAAAAAAAAAGTGTATGCAAATTTAGGTAGATAGAGAAGGAGGATAAATCTGGGAGGAGTTGGTAGATTGGAGGGGAGTGAATATGATCACAATACACTATGAAATTCTCCAAGAAATAGTAAAATAAATGAAAAACATATGAAAAAATGTTCAACATCCTTAGCTATCTGGAAAACATAAATCATAATTACACTGAGGTTTCATCCCTTCTCAGTTTGTGTAGCTATCACCAGGAAAACGCAAACTGGTTAGGACAGAGAGGACAGGGAATCCTTATTTACAGCTGGTAGAACTGTAAACCAGTAAAGCCACAGAGATGGAGAGATTCCCCCAGACAGCTAAAACTAGAGCTACTATGTGATCCAGCTGTAGCACCCCTAAGTACACATTCAAAGGAATCTAAATCAGTGCCATAGATGTAAGCACCCATGTCCATTGCAGTACTGTGGAATAGAGATGTCCATCATTAGATCAATGGATAAAAAACAGTTTCATTCAATCATAAAGAATGAAATTTTGTCATCTGAAGGAAAATTGATGGAACTAGAGATAATCATAGTGAGTTAGTAAAGCCAAACTCAGAAAGACAAATATGTTTCCTGTCATATGCACAACCTACAGCAAAATAATGCTTTTCTTCCTGTGATAAACGCAGAACAATACACCCAGAATCTTCGTTCTCTTTTGCTGCATATTAACAATGGGCTTGTGTCATCTCACTTAGCCTCTTCAGCTTAGAAGTCCAAGAGTGACTTAGGTAGAATGACCCTCCTTGATCAGGGTCCCTCATGTCACTGCAGCTACAATATTGGGGCTGGAATAATCTGAAGATGTCACTGGGTCTCATTCACAGGTCCATTGAGCTGGGGCAGCTGTTAATGGGAAGTCTCAGTTTCTCACCACAAGCATGTCATTACGACATGGTGGCCAATTGGGCCCCAGAGAAGCAACTCATGAAGTCTGTCCCATAACTAAGGAAAAAGAATCAGGTTCTAATTTTTGAAGTAATGATTTCAAGAATTCATAGACTTATTCATTCTAATACTTCTGGTTCCCAAAAGAATCAAATTTTAAGTCATTTCTGTAAACCTGTGACTTTTAGACAAAGAAAACAAATGCAGTTCCAGCTTTGGCTATGCTGGTGACATTTGTGGACATGATACTTACATTAGCAAGCTCCTATTTTCACTCTGAGTAGATTAATAAATACTTGCTAACTGAAATATTTTTCAGTTTTTCCTTTAAATACTGAATGTGACCAGGGGATCTTTCCAAAGCCTTTGAGTTCCTTGCAGGGAGTCTTTATTTTCCTTTCCTACATACCTTGACCTCCCATCAGCCCTTGGACAATGTCTGCAGGGTGTCTCTCACTCTTATCCTGCAATTTTTTCAACCAGCTACACAGAGGAAGCAGTTGTGAAAAAATGGAAACCAAGATGGCCTGAGCAAGATCAGAGAGATGGTGGTGTGCACAAAAGGTGTCCAGGCTGGAACTGAGGCCCACGGTAGAGGGAACGGGGCAGCCACAACCTGAATGCATTCTGTATTGTCAGCCATTCATCAAAATGAAGCAACCATCTATAACTGTAAAATTCTCAGCAACTTCTTGTACTGTCCTCTAAGTTAAGAAACTTTCCAAGAATCAATATCTACTGTGTGTACCATGCAGCTTCCCTGAGCTAAGATTTTGGCAGTTGAAGGGAGAAAACAGAAGTCATAGACAATATAAATATTTCTGTGCATTTCTCATCTTTAATAGCCTGTTTGGGGAACATGGAACCCATGTTGTGAGTTCCATCTACCCAATAGAGCCAGAATTCAAATTCCAAGTATATGTGCAACTTAGTTAAGCACAGGCAAATGACCCAAGTTCCCACAAGATTCAACACATACTAGAACCTTCAATTTCAACTTAGAAGGAAATAAAGATGAGAACTAGCAGCTTTTTTTGTCAGGACAGTGGTAAGAGGAGCCTCTAGTTTTCAGAGGTAGCAGTGGCTTCTGATTGTCTATAAGACTGAGTGGCCCTGAAGAATGGCAGCCATGATAAGCACTCCATGTCCTCTGCTGTAAAATGGGGTGGCAGTCCAGTTTTTGTTGCTACATAGCACTGCCTTACCTACAAACTTGATTCTCCAGCCTTGAGCACAGTCCCTGAAAAACCAAATTGCGTTTAATAAGCCAGTCTGCAATCCCTCACCCCTAAGGGTCTCAGCAGAACACCAGGTGAACAGCTCTTCATGAATTTTGCACTCAAGCATCATCTGATTTAATCCCTATCATCTTTCAGAAGGCTCATATCTGGGAGTAAAGGAAGTTTTACTTCCTTTCAGGTTACATCAGTGCTGTCCACATCAACAGTTTCCAAGGTCATAAAACATCCTTTATAGCAACAAGCCAGTTGACACTTTCTGGTAGCCCCAAAGAAGGCTCCAAAGTGTGACTGTGAATCTGAAAGATTCTCACCCTGTGCCTTTTTCTCCCAACTAGGAAGACAAGCCTGTGCTCAAGCTCAGAGCTTGGACACCTTTAGTGCCTGCTGGCAGGGGAGAGGACTGTAAATGTAGAACTGAAATGAGCCCTGCAGATATGCAAAATATTTCATAATTGGCCTAGCTTAGGCACATCCCGTTGGTGCACACTTTACTTCACTTATTATTTTTATGGTCTGATCATTTTTAAACATAAACTCAGAAAAAATATAAGAATCATGTTTGTTTCATTTACTTCCAACACTTGATGTCATGCCTGACCTATGTATAGCCCTAATTGAGATTTTTTTTAATGTATGAGCAAATGAATAAATGATTTTTGTACTTTGGATCATTGTTAATAATATAAAAATGTTTTCTTGGGGCTGGAGAGATGATGCAGAGGTTAAAAGCACTGGCTGCTCTTCCATAGGTCCTAGGTTCAATTCCTAGCAACCACATGGTGGTTCACAACCATTTATAATGAGAACTGGTGCCCTCTTCTGGTGTGCAGGCATATATGCAGGCAGAACACTGTATACATAAATAAATAAATAAATAAATAAATAAATAAATAAATAAATAAAAGTCTTCTCATTATAGTCCTCTTTGATTCTTCACAGTCTTCTATGAGGCCAAGATGATTTCTGATATGTAAAGCAAACAGAGATTCAGTAAGACTCCAACATCAGCTGAGCATCCTCTAAATACACAATCAGAGCCTGACTCTTGACTCCCAGGCCGTCTCTTTCCACTACCATCCTGTCTCTCTTTTCTGTTCCCTATTGAGTCTCTCTTCCAAACAGAAGTTTTACTGGAGAGATGTTCCAAACACTTCTCTGTGAGCACGGGCTTTTGTGGCATGAGATGCCACAGGGAGAGAAGAGCATGGAGACCGAAAGCACCTACCTGGTCATCTACATATTTGTCATAGAGACCACTAACGGTTAAGGACACCCAGAGAATATTTATCAGCTAGGATATGTTTTGTCTGCAAACAGAAGAAATGTAATCAAATTAATATAGGCCACAAAAAATTAGTATTGGAAAGACATTGACAGTTCACATGACCCATATGGAAGGACTGAAAAAGAAAATCAAGGATGAGGAAAATGGTGGAAGATCAGAGCCTCAGGGAGAGACAATACCAGACTTAAGGAACACCTAGAATTTCCGTACTCTGTCATGCCTCTCTGCTTTCCAAGGACTAACCCTATTTCCTGTCACTATACAAAAGTTTCCTCAGCATGGCAAGAAATATTAACACTAAAATGCTCTACATCTAATAGCCAAACTGTAATGGTCTGTGATAATTTTTATTGTCAACTTGATACAGCCTAGAGTCATGTGGGAAGAAGGAAATCCAACTGAGGGATTTCCCAGATCGGAGTGGCCCGTGGCCATGTCATTGAGAGACTGCTTGACCAATGATAAATGTGGGATGGTCCAGCTCGCTATGGCACCATTCCTAGGCAAGTGGACCTAGAATATATAAGAAAGCTAGTGAGGACAAGTCAGAGAGGAAACCAACAGTCTCCCCTCTTTAGTTCCTGCCTTAAGTTCTTGTCCTGACTTCCCTCAGTGATGGACCATTTCTGGAAATGTAAGCTGAAATAATCTCTTTCCTGCCCAAGTTGCTCTTGGTCATGGTATTTTATCACAGCAACAGAAAAATAACCAATATAGAAACTAATAATGTGGTGGACCTGACCATGTTGTTTCAGGGGAAGATTGTGAAGAAGTTTAGAACTTTGAGCTGGAAAAGCCATTAAATGCTCAGAGCTTAATGGGCTGTTTTGTGGGAACTTGGAAGATAAAAATGTTGGGGGGGAAAATTAGACAGCGGAGGCCTGGCTTCCTAGTTTCTAAGTGAAGAAAAGACTATGGGGGCCATTTGCATGAGATTTTTGGATTAAGAATCTGTAGATATGAAACCATCCATGCTTTACTGAGACGATGGATATTGGTCCCCTAGGGCTGAAAACTCAGTTGTTATTAATAAGAGGTTAGCATCTCTGAGGTGAACTCTTCTGGGAAGTATTTCCCCAGGGTTAGTGCACAGAAACTCTGGTCCAAGGGTCCAAAGCTACTTGTAAAGCTGGCAGCAGAACTTGACAAATAAGAGCCTCCCACATGGTGCTGATTTTGAAGTTATAAAGGGATCATGAAAAGCAACTGAGACTTGGCACCAGGATTGAAGTACCTACAGAGACCCTGAGAGGCCACAAATGAAAATGAAGACTTAATTGTACCAGAGACTCCAGGATTGAAGAGGTCACAGAGGAAAGCTGATGCTTGATGGTGTGGGGTCAGACCCTGAAAAGAGGCCATTGGTGAAGGTATAGTCACAGGTGCAGTGGAGACCACAGGACACTGGAGATGCCAGTGCACAGGTTATCTGCCAGGAACAGCCACAGGTGTGGAATGAGTCAACCTCAGCCTATGGGACAAGCTGTGCATGCTATAAATGGCAGAGCTGTGGAAGCTGGAGCTGGCCAAGCTCTTTGGAACAGAGAAGACTATGAATCCCAAATGCTAGACATTATGCTACAATATTTATATTTTCATTGTTGAATTTTAAGGGTTTTTATTTAAATTTTTATGCTACCATTCCCTTTTGGAATAAGAAAGTTTTAAAAAATTAGAAAATTTAAAGACTATGGGACTTGTAGAGTTGTAATATATTTTTATATTATGATATTAACATGAGAACTTGGGGGGAAGCAAGAAAGGAGTGGTTATGTTTTAACAGTGACATATTTGCATGTCAAGTTGACAAGGGGTAGAGTGTGTTGGTTAGTTTTATCCTCAACTTGATACAACCTAGAGAAGGTTGAAGGATTTCCCAGATCAGATTGGCCTGTGTCCATGTCAGTGAGAGATTACCTTGGCTGATGATAGATGTGAGAGAGCCCATCTCTCTATGGGTGACACCATTCCTAGGCAGGTAGGTCTGCGTGGCATAAGAGAGTGGGCTGATTTTATCCTCTGTCTCTGGCCTATCTAGTCTCTGGTTCTTGATCACCCAAGCAGTGTCGGATATGGGTTCCTTCTTGTGGAGTGGGCCTTAAAGTCAAATCAGACAGTGGTTGGCTGCTTCTACAAGTTCTGAACCACCATTGCCCTAGCATGTTTTACAAGCAGGATAGTTGTAGGTCAAAGGTTTTGTGGCAGGGTTGGTGCTCACATTTCTCTTTTGGTAGCCTACAGAGTACCTTCCTACACTGAAGAGACTAGAACATAGGAGTGAAGTCTCCATGTAAACACCAGCTCACTGGTCTAGAAGAAAAAAAAGTATCAATAAATTACTTCTAATAATGTTCTTCTATACTCATAGATCAGTGCCTTATTCAGTCATCAGCAAGAGGCTTCCTCTGCAGCAGATGGGAACAGATGTGGACACCCATAGCCAGACATTACTCAGAGAAAGAATCTAAATGGGAGGTCCCCATCAAATCCCTCCCCTCAGAGCTCAGGGAACCACAGGAAAGAGGAGGCAGAAAGATTGTAAGAGCCAGAGCGGATGGAGGACACCAGGAGAATGAGGCCCTCTAAATCAGCTAAGCAAGGTGCATATGAGCTCACAGAGACTGAAGCAGCAAGCACAGGGCCTGCACAGGTCTGCACCAGGTTCACTGCATATATACTATAGCTTTTAGCTTAATATTTTTATGGGATTCCTGAGTGTGAGAACCAGAGCGTCTCTGACTCTTGTGCCTGCCCTTGGGGCTCTTTTCCTCCTGTTGGGTTGCTGTGTCCAACATCAATATGATGGTCTTTGCTTCATCTTATTATATTTTATCATGTTTGGTTGTTATCTCTTAGTGGCCTGCTTTTTTCTAATGGGAGACAGAAAGGGAGTGGGTCCAGGGGAGGGTGGTGGTAGAGAGGAACTGAGAGGAGTGGAGGGGGGGGGAAACTAGGATCAGGATGTATTGTATGAGAAAAGACTCTGTTTTCAGTAAAAGGAAAAACTCAAGAGGGGCCCTGAGAAAGCTGGAGAGTGAGCCAGTGAGTGCCTTCCTCTGCATCTGTATTCCAGGTTCCTGCCTTCTTCCCTTAATGATGGAAGTTCATGCTGAAATAAAGACTTTGTCCCAGAAATTCTTTTGGTCATAGCATTTTATCACAGCAACAAATAAGCCAACTAGAAAGCAGTCCTGTAAAACTCCTTATCCTCGACACCATTAAAAACCCCAGGGAATGATCCAGAGGGGTCGGTTGAATGCTCTGGCTTCAGCTTTTGCTATAGTCTCACAGAGGCAGAGTACACAGCCTCCCTCCTTCTGTATTTCACTGACTGATGAAATAGAAATAAAAGTGAAAGTTTATTATTTCTAAGTCTAAGTCTTAAGAAAAACCATAGGTTTCTACCTGCCCTCTTGGCTCTCTGCTATTGATTTGAAAGATACATTCCCCAAACAAATAGCCACTGCTCCCCTCAGCTTGGAATAAATATGCATTAAGCAGAGCTATGTCAGCCAACTGCAGAGCAGACACAGAAAGTAGAGCTACCCAACTTCCCCTCAGATCCACCAGCAGTAAGAATAATTTATTATTTTAAGCTACCAAGTTCTTATACAACTTGTTGAACTATGAAAACCAAGACACAATACCCTATGACTGGGCTGGGTTGTGGGGGGCAATCAGGAAAGAACACTATTTTTGCACAAACATTATAAATGACAAAAGGGAGGAAACAATTGTTAGAAGGTCATAGTAGCAGGAGGGATGCTTGTTAGTTATTTTGCGGTGCTCTTACCCTGCGAGGAAATGTCATGAAACACAACAAAATCCGCTAACAAGAGTTTTATTAAGATAAAAGGGACAGACAAGTGCTCAGGCCTGTGGGAGAGACACATGTGTGGAGAAGAAGAGTGAGCCGGGAATATGGCACCGGCTTATATGGTGCATGCACGTACACAGGTCAACGTAACTACTCCACGCATGCACAGATCACATGGCTGCGTTGCACGCTCTTACGCAACCATGCAAAGTCACGTGATTCTGCAAGACACCTTGACCCGGAAATAGCTATTTTGACCTGGAACTGGCTAGGCAGAAGTGTCCAGGTCGCCAGGCATGCACAAATATGCCCAACCATGAGGGTGTGTAGTGAATCCATCAATGCTAGGTACACAGGCACACAGCAATATACCAGAGTCTTCAATTCTTTAACCTCCGTCTTAATTTTTATCTTTTTATCTACATTAGAGTCTCTCTTTCCCCACCTAACACACTTTTGTTATAGTTTAGTAAAAATACTTTTCTGGGGTTACTGGACTTTCAGAGGCTCTTGGAGGGAGATCTCATGGTTAAAAAAAGGGGGGCTCATGATCTTGAGCGGGACAATGGAAAGGACAGGAAGCAAAGAGATGTTGGTGGATTGAATGATGAGCCTGCATAACCCCTTGACCTGAGCCAATATACGTAATGGCAGCTGGTCTTTTCACCTTTGAGGCCTCCTGTGAGACAGAACGGAAGGGTTGTATAAGGATGTGTTGGAGAATCCATCAAAAATTTTACCAAGGGAAGCTTGAGGACTAGGGAGCAAAAATGGCTGCCTTAACCAGCACTTCTCCTTTTCCTTAAGAAATTCACTCCTTTGTTTATTGGTGTGCGTGCGTGCGTGCGTGCGTGCGTGCGTGCGTGCGTGCGTGTGTGTGTGTGTGTGTGTGTGTGTGTGTGCTCGTGCACGCGTGCTCATGTGCTGTATGTGCACGCACCATCGCAGCATTCCTGTGAAGTCAGAAGACAACTTGCAGGAGGTAGTCCTCTCCTTCCACCACGTGGGTCCCAGGGACCAAACTCAGGTTGGTGTGGCAGCAGTGCCTTGACCCACTTCTCCTCTCCTCATGAGCCACATTTCCCATCTTTCTTTCCCTCCCACTCCTCACATCACCACCACAAGAACGGAGTGAGAATTAGGAAGTGAATATTTGGAATATTGCATTCATTCTGCTGCTCAGTTACTACTGTAGCTTGCTCATTAAACCAGAACTTTCCTAAACGTCTTACCCGTCATCTGTGGGTTCTCTATATCACTGTCCTCTATTTGAAGTACACCACATGTTCTGTCAAAATAACTTCTTGTAGCTGCGCAACAATTGTGGGTGGCCTGTGATCACCTTGTCATAGTGTCTTTTACACCCGGAGCTGATTGCCAGATCCCACATTCCCTACTCCCCAGCACTCCCTCCCCTCAGCTTATGCTCCATGTATCATCTCCTTTCTCACACATTTGTTGCTGGCAGTTGCTGGGCCAAACAGCAATTTGCAGTTATTTATGCAGCTTAAACCCTATTGTCAACATCCTTATCCTCAATACACAACCATTTCAGTGGAGGGAGTTAAGCTTCTGGGAAGGGAGGTGGGCTGAGGTTAACAGAAGCCAGGCTTCCTGAGGTCCTCCGCCAAAGCACACACTATGGCCGAGCTGCCTTTCCTTCTTGCATCTCTTTGGGATGGGTTTTCATTTGGAATTAAAAACAGATCACAGCTTGCTGTTTGTTTGCTATTGTCAGGTCAGACCCAGTACTTAGGGAGAGGGTGGTATTGCTGGTGCATAGAATTTCCTTGGCATTTTAATGGGGAGGCTAGAATTTGTTTGTTTTGCACCTTCCCTCCTGGGCTCTCAAAGACCTCCCAAAACAGAACTTAATCCTCCAGGCAGCTGGAGAGGAAGCCAGGTGTGCTGTGGGACCCTGTTACACTCAGCAGATTCAAGCTCCTGAAGGGCACAGTTGGGGAACACAGGTCATCCCTGATAGAGGGAGGGAGATGCAGACTGCCACATCCTTAGCTTAGAGTCCTTCATGTTACTTACAAAACAAGTGCCCCATGGGTAAATGTGTATTTACTTCCTTCTCTGGGCTGACACAGCCCCTCACCAAAGCACACAGCTTTGTGAGTTAAAATGAGTTGAACTTAATCACCGACCTGAGCCTTTTGCCGGGGACTTTTATATAATGCATGGCACAATTGTACAGGCTGACTCTGAATTTTTATACCCAACAAAGCAAACTATGTTTTGTGATCAGGGTGAAATCTTTGTCAAAGGCACTGACAGATTTTACTGTCCAGCTGCTGGCCAATTGAGAGAACTATCAAGACCATCAAAGTCTAAAGTTTTAGTTTAGAAACCTCTAACAGCCTTTGCACACATCAACTTATTTATTCAATAAATATTTATTAAGTACCTGTGTACAAAGCAGTAAGCCACTCTAGGAATTGAAGCCCTTTGGGAAGACAGCAAAAACTGCAATAATATAGGACCATTTTAAAATTTGTGTGACTTACCCCTAGGATGTCTCAGGGTAACTCTTTACTAGAGTCTCTTGAACAATTCATTCAAAGAATGTCAAATGGTGGATGCTGAAACTTACTTAGCCAGTCAAGTGTGGGATGTGGACCTGCAAACCAAGACTGTCACTGTGGATGGAGGGTGGTAGTAGAGAGCTGTTAACAAGGTGAACTCAGCAGGGAAGGTCATGTGGTTCTGGTCAACCTGTGGACATTGGCAGAAAGACCCAACTCTAGGGTCAGTGATCCAGCTGAAAATTTAGCCCTGATGGTGGATGGCTGGCTAGGACCCACAAGCAGAACATGGCCACCTATTTTCTTAACTGTGGTCGGAAATCTTTATAGTGTTGACTCTGACCACCTATCAGCTAAAATGGTATTTTAATCAATAAATACCCTCATTATTTGAACACTAGTTTGAACACTAGTTCCAAAACATTGGTACACACCAACATCACTTGGAGGGCTTGGAAAACAGTTCAATCAAAGTTCCTGATAGCTCAATCTAGGGAAAGTCTGAAACTTCGAATATCTGGCAGTTTTCAGGCGATGGTGTCCCTGTTCCTGCTGATCACCAGCTTAGGACATATTTGAGCTGCCTGCATCTTTTTTCTCAGCTTCTCCTTCAGTTACTTACTCCACTCCGATCCACTGGAAACCAGGAATCCGTGTTTCCCACACTTCTTGGCCAGTCATGTTAGCCCTGTGCTGATGCCCTTTCTCTCCATCTCTTCAACTGGCTCATGCTTATTTATCACTAACAACAAGGAAGAACCTGTTCCTCCTGTGTTCTTCATCTTGTCCTGGACTTCATTTCCTCTACTGCATTGTAAGGAATTACCATGTGCTTATGTCCCTACTACTCTGCCTGCCTTTTAGGCAGAAGCTCATAACCAAGGATGTCATTGTAAATCCATGGGCACTAATCTCATCTAGATACTTGGTTCTGCCCAATAACCATGCTACATTTGTCTGATGGTCTTTCTCTTAGGTTCTTAATTACTATTTTAAAGTATTTTCAGTTTCCTCAAATCTCTAACTTTCATGCCTCTTCCATTACAGTTAACAGATGGCCTGGCCTACTCCTTTACAGAGAAAATAGAAGCCACCAGACAAAAACTTCTCAATTCCCTATCACCAAGCCTACAAACTCATGGGCATCTGCAAGCCACCGCATCCCCTGACCTCTTGTTCCACCAGAGTCATACCTCTGCTTTCTAACGCTGGTTGAAGACAAGCCCTCCATCCATGCTCTTTCCTGCCCATTCTTCTGAAAACCTCGCATTGGTCAACATGTCTTCTTTGTGCATCTTGTCCTCTTCTCCCCTTATTGTCCACCATTTTAAAAACATGTTCAACTCTTGTCTTTAAATAGCCATATTCCTTAGACACCATGTCACCCCGCAGCCATCCTCTTGTTTCTGTTTGCCGCTGCGCAGCCAAACAATCTTCTAACTTCATAATTTCTATCTTTGTATCTCCTATTTACTTCCACAAATCTGTTTGCACACAGGGCATTAAGCACCTTTCTCTGGTGAAATTAATCAATAGACACTGTCCAGTTCCTTTCATCCTGACCCAGTTAAATGCTCCTCCATCCTGAACAACTCTCTTCCATTGTTTTCTGGGACCACCATCCTGGCTTCTCCCTCTCCAGCCATGTTTCCTTTAATAACAACATGGTCTTCTATCTGAAATATGTTTTGTGGAATTCAGTGCTTGGTCTTCTTGTCTAAATTCTGCCAGACAACCTTATCCACCCATTCCTGTGGGTTCAGCAATTAGACACACATTAGCTCCCTCCCCTTCACTGAAGAGGTCTGCACACCTCAGTTTTCTAGATTATGATCTGTACGAGGCCTTGTCTTTTAGGCCACCAAC
This sequence comes from Peromyscus leucopus, assembly GCF_004664715.2. NCBI lineage: Eukaryota > Metazoa > Chordata > Mammalia > Rodentia > Cricetidae > Peromyscus > Peromyscus leucopus. The sequence continues at coordinate 71,778,634 of NC_051084.1, forward strand.
CAGTTCCCAAATCATGACAGGGAGACTTAGTAGTTTTAAATGCTTGGCCTAGCTTATGCTCATTTCTGGCTAGCTCTTTTAACTTAAATTAACCTGTTTCTCTTTATCTACCTTTTGCCTCAGGGCTATTTACTTTTTTCCTCTGTGTATCTTACTTTCACTGCTTCTTGTGTCTGCTGTCTGGTGTCTCCCTTGTTCTCTCCTTCTCTCATTCCTCTTGAGCCTAGATTTCTCCTCCTATTTATTCTCTCTGTCTGCCAGTCCCGCCTATCCTTTTTCTGCCTAGCTATTGGCCATTCAGCTCTTTATTAGACCAATCAGGTGCCTTAGGCAGGCAAGGTACAACAAATGCAACATATCTTTATGTAATTAAACAAAGGAAGCATAAACAAAAGTAGCATACCTTGCCGGGCGTTGGTGGCACACGCCTTTAATCCCAGCACTCGGGAGGCAGAGCCAGGCGGATCTCTGTGAGTTCGAGGCCAGCCTGGGCTACCAAGTGAGCTCCAGGAAAGGAGCAAAGCTACACAGAGAAACCCTGTCTCGAAAAACCAAAAAAAAAAAAAGTAGCATACCTTTATACAGTTAAAGTAATATTCTGCAGTATAAACATATTTTTGCCCAGTTAAAATAAAATTCCACAACAATGATCATTTCCAAACTTGTTCTCTCTAAGTTGGCCCTTTCAGAAGGAAACAAGACCAGGGAACACAGACTTGATTCCACTCTCTATTGTCTATCCCATATCTCAGTAAGCACTCAGTTTTTCAGTTGTTTATCACTATAGGCCAACCCACCACTTAATATCTCTCAGACTATAGCATCTACAACTTACAGTCTTCAAAATCCATTTTTGGTTTTGGTTTGTTTAGCTTTGTGTTTGTTTTTGAGACAGAGTTTCTCTGGGTATCCCTGGCTGTCCTAGAACTATGTAGACCAAGCTGGCATTGAACTCACAGAGATCTACCTGCCTCTGTCTCCCAAGTGCTAGGATTAAAGACATGCATGCACCACCCTACCCCCTGCTCAAAATCCATTTTTAAAGAGGTTTTTTTTGTTTTTTTGTTTTTGTTTTTGTTTGTTTGTTTGTTTGTTTTTTAAGTAACTCCCTTGCTTATGCCCCCAATGGCTAGACTGGGATAAAATTTGGTCTCATCTTGCCTCCTTATCTACACTGGCCTTCTTTCAATTCCTCCTGGGCATTAAGTTCAATGTCTCATCTTTGTACCCATCATTCTCTCTGCTGGGAATGTTGCTTTCATCAGTTCTGCTCCCACTGTGCAAGGCAAACATCATGCCAAACCCTTTGAGAAACACTGCAGTAAGGGTTTTTACACTCTCTCAACATTTTCATCATGTGCATGTGCACACACATGTCGGTGTATTTGTGTGTTTGTATGTATACTGCATGTATGCAAGTACCCATAGAGGTCAAAGAAGAACTTCCGATCCCCTGGGACTGAAATTTCAAGCAGCTGTGGCCCAGATGATGTGGTTGTTGGGAAACAAAACAGGGTCCTCCGCAGCAGCACCGGACTCTTAACCCTGAGCCATCTCTCCAGCCCCAGCTCTTCTCCATCTTTAAACACACATCAGACCATTTCCCTGTATCTGCTCTTTTGTAATAAATAATGAAAAAGATAAATTGCCTTAAAGACAGTTTTTTAAATGCAAACCAAGTGGAACAGGGTTAAAGTAGAGATTCTGGTTTCTTATCCCCTGTATTTTCCTCCTTTCTTCACATTGCTTTGCATAAGTTGTGATGTGTACTTTGTTTCAAAGAAAAGAAGTGTTTGCTCTCAAGAGTGTTACCTGCTATTGTAGACTGAATGAGGACTGCCCCTCACAGGCTCATGTATTTGAACATGGGTACCAGTGGGTGGCACTGTTTAGGGAGATTATGGAACCTTTGGGAGGGAAAGTCTTGCTGAAGGAAGTACATCACTGAGGAGTGGACATTGGGGATTGGTTGCCTCACCTACTTCCTGTTCTCTCTGCGTACTTCCTGCATACAGATGAGAAGTGACCATTACTTCCTCCTCCTGCTGCCATTTCATCACTACTGTTAGGGACTCTGTCCCTCTGGAACCATAAAATAAAAATCCCTTTCTTCCTTAAGTTGCTTTTGGTCACCGTTTTTTATCACAGCAACAGTAAAATAATTTATATGCCTCGCTGAGACTGGGGAGACTTTAGATCCCTTATCCTTTCCATCAGCTGACACCACTCTTCGCATTTCCATTCACCCTTTTAATTCTCCTAAAATGCAAATAGTGAGAGCAATCTGTCCCACACTCATGCAGAAACTCTGCAAAGCATAGATCGACATCCACTTCTTCCAAAAGAAATGTTTGTAACCTCTCTTCTTTTGTTTACTTCTTCACCATAGTTGCTTACTATTCATTTGGGATGTATAATGGGGGGAAGCCTTCAGGACCTTAAATCAAAGAATGATTAGAACCCCTTTAATAGGAAGACTGTACCCCTAAAATAATCACAGTGTGGTTTATCTTTCTTGGACCCCCTGGTAGGACTGAATTTTATTACCTTCCTGGCATGGTAGAAGAAGCCTTTTAAAATTCTGCTGCAATGCTTTGAGGCCATCTATCCCCCAGGATTAATCACAAATATTTTATAAAGATGAAGTTTCGTTATATCTTTGTTCTTTGTGTCTTGGCTTTTGTTAGCGCATTTTAATTAGGATCTGGTATCTGCAATAAACAGTAAACATAAAGAGCTTTGCAAAAATGTATTAGACTGTTTGTTTTCACACTCTAATGCATATTTGCACAATTTTACCATGAAAAAAGGAAAACATGCTAAGCTCTTGGGCTCTATCCCAAATGTCCTGGAATAGAATCTGAAAATTACTAAAAATGCAACTGAACCTCATCATATTCCAGCAATTAACCTAAGAAACAGGGGTCCATTCTCTGTGTAGAAGAAAAAGGCCTTCCAGGGGAGAAGTCTGGGAAAGGGACTGCTTCTCAGTAATACATGTATGGTGCTCTCCAACCTGTCTTCAAGTTTGGACTCTTTCCCTCTAGCGCTAAAAGAGCTAAATAAACAAATTAAGTCAGGTATACTTTTTTCTCTTTCAGGGTGTTAAGAAAGCCTGTTCCATAAACAAAGTCTGGTGGACTGCTAAGCACAAAACAAGGTCAACAGTATTTGTTTAAAAAACAAAAGCTAGGGTTAATAACCTTCCTGCTGGATAGTTAAACTAAAATGAAATGGTACAATAGTAGAGTTATGAAAAGTACCGATGATGAAAGACAGTTCGGGGTTTTACTCATTGGAGTATACCCCAATACAAAAGTGACAAACTGAAATCTGCTGTGTGGCTCTAGAGTGAAGGTGTCATCAAGACGACACCTTAACAGTACTTAAATGTGACGCAGATCACAGAAGTGTGAGCACTTCGGGAGCTTAAAGGGATTTCCCTTCTGAAATCTACCCCTTAACCTGTTCCCAAATAAAACCTTGGACTCAGTCATTATTTTGCTGCATGACTTTTGGATGGAGTGAAACACAGCAAACTATAGATAAAAGGCTCTGAGCTGAGTATCAACTTAAAAGATTTTTAAAAATTACATTTTTTTAATCATCCTGAGTGAGGTAACCCAAACCCAGAAAGACAGTCATGGTATGTACTCACTCATAAGTGGATTCTAGATATAAAATAAAGAACAATCAGACCACAACCCATAGAACCACGGAGGCTATATATATAGCATGGAGGTCCCTAGGACGACTGTGGCTTATAATAAATTTCAGTTTTACTCAATTAATGAAAAAAAATAGCCAAATGAATGGAAACACATGAACTATGAACCAAAGGCTGAGGGGCCCCCAGCTGGATCAGGCCCTCTGAATAGGTGAGACAGTTGATTGGCTTGATCAGTTTGGGAGGCAACTAGGCAGTGGGACCAAGTCCTGTGCTCATTGCATGAGTTGGCTGTTTGAAACCTGGAGCTTATGCAGGGACGCTTGACTCAGTCTGGGAGGAAGGGACTGGACCTGCCTGGACTGATTCTACCAGGTTGATCGCAGTCCTGGGGGGGGCGGGGGATTTGTCCTGGAGGAGGTGGGAATGGGGTATGGGCTGGGGGTAAGGGGAGGGGGTGGGAGGGGGGAGAATAGGGGAACCTGTGGCTATGTAGAACTGAATGGTATTATAAAATAAAATAAAATAAATAAATAAATTTAAAAAAAGAATCAATGTAAAAAAATTACATTTTTTTTGGAAGGTGTCATATAAAAATGCCAACAGGAACTGTAAAGAAGAAAAACTGTGAGTTTAGAGGTCCCAAATCTAAGCTACACTTGGTGTCTCTACCCCCCACTTTGGAGGACTAATATTCCTGCATTTAATTAGATGACTATTTTGTTAAGATTAAAGTTGTGGAGAAGTTGAAAGGTCGGATCACACAAAAATAAAAATGACTCTGAAGCTCTCAGGGAATCTGAATTGGTAAACTTAGATTGTATTTCCTGCCAACTGTATGCAGGAGGATTAAGAGATGTACAGGAATTATTAGTTTTAGATAAAAGCCAGCATTTTATAAAGCAATTAATTTTTCATTAGTTTCACATAATTTTGGCAAAAACAGTTTTGTTCCAATAAAACTATTACATTCTAGAAGGTTATTCTAAAATACAGTCATTAACTTCACATTAATTTAACCAGATTAATAATAAGCTAAACTACATGCAGGAAAGTAGTAATAGTTTTTTACAGAATATATTAGAATTAAAAGGAAAAACTTAAAATGAAAAATAATCTTAAAAAACAGGTAATAAAACTTTCAAGTTTCTCAGTATGGTTATGCATTTATTTAAAAGACATTTTGCTGTCTCTTAGCCATATAAAATTAATAGTATAAAGCCCACAGTTAGGTTTTTGTGTAGAATTATCTTAGAAGTAATAGACATCATTATTTTTATTAAAATGTTTTACATTAAAATAAATAAAATATATTTAAAACTTCAAAGCAAAGTTATTGTCACTAAAAGCTTCCTCCCCAGAGCCACTAACTCTCCTTCCCAATGCTCGAGCACCCTGAGGAGGCCACACAGATTGTCCATTCACTCAGAATAGCAAGGGGTTCTCAAACTCTTTAATCACCACGATGACAAAGAACTCTTGCTGAATCCAGATAATGTGTCCCAAAGTCTAGCTAGAGGATGTTTCTAAATAGCCCCATCGATAATCCTCCTCATTTCATTGTCACCAGCTGTCTCCAGTTCTAGAACTGTTTTTACCACCCCTTACCAGTTCCCTCAAATTCCATTATTGTCTTCCATCCCAACTCAGGCTCTACCCTATGAACGAGAAGCCCTTGTTAAAAATGTCTGTCAGACTGCGTCACTCCTAAGCTGGGTTTCCTTGTACCTGGAATGAAGCCTAGCTCCTCAGCTTCTTGCTCAGATGGTGGCTTCCCCTTCTCCCCTGAGTGACATTTCCTTTGCAGTCTGTTCAGCTCAGCCCTCTAACTATTCTAGATCCCTGTCCACCCATGCTTATGTGCCGGGCAACAGCGACGACCCTCTTCTATATCACCATCACTTTGGCAAGACATTTGCTTCAATGTGTTCTTGATAAAAATGTCTATCTGGTTTTCAGATTTGTCCTAACTTTGTAGCTTTCTTTGCCATTTGGACAGATCATACAGTTTTCCCCTTTACAGAGTTTCTCAATTCCTCCCGGAACATTACACTGTTCTATACTCTGCCTATCTCAGTGTAAACCAGAACCCTCTAACGAGCCCTGCCCAAATGGGAGGTACATTTGCTTGATCTGTGCCACCACAGGTGAGTCCAGGAGAGAAACACACTAAAACTAAATATCAGTCTATTCTCTAATGTCTACTGTCAACACTTGATGGTTATTTAGGTTAGTAATGGTCTTAGTTAGATCCTATTGGTGGCATGCCAAGAATTTAGCAAATGTCATGTCCAACATAGGCTCAACCAAGGACCCGGGAGAACCCATAATGAAGTGGCTCAGGACATCAGAGTGGAATGTAAGGAACCAATGAGAGGACAGAGAGATCATCTGTTCATTTGCTTATTCACCATCTATTCAGTAACTTCTCTATCTAGGAAGTATGCTAGACAGAGGAGAGAGATAAATAAATACAAGAATTACCACCTTTTTATTTACTTCCAAATTCTTGGTTCCATATTACAATCAGTTTGTTCATAATATATGTATTAGAGGTACACATGGACACATATTTTTTTAACTTCGTGTTCAGTGTTTTTAAGTTTGCTTTAAAAAGAATACTTGATCATTGTCTATACAGAAAACCCAAGAGACACAATGGAAAACAATGAAAACTAATAATAGAATTCAATTAAGTGGGAGATTACTGGAAAGAGGGACAAAATTCAATTAATTTCCTACATACAAACAATAATCAAGTAGAAATTATCCCCATTCATAATACCAACAGAAAGGACAAAATAGCTAAAAATAAATCTAATAAGAAATATGTATAAAGAAAGCTCAAATTTTTTGAGGGACATAAAAGAAGTCGGGTAATTTGAATAGAACACAATGCACTAATATCACTATAAAGGCATCACTGGTCCTAAGATAATTTACAAATATTATGTGATACCAATTTAAACCCTCTAAATGTTTTTGAGAATAAGAACCTATCATGCTCATGTGAAAGGATAGAGGCAAACACTCAAAAAAGAATTCAAAAGGATTGTGTTAGTTATTTACAATCCACCACTATGTAACAAATTACTCCCAAGTTTAGCAGCTGTAAACAAGAAATGCTTACTATTCCAGTGTCTGTGAATTGGTAATGTAAATTTGGTTTAACTTGACAGTTTTAGGTCAAATTTTTTCAGAAGGATGTAATCAAGTCACCAGCTTGGGGGCTCTGGTCTCATCTAAAGGTTCAACTAGATGTGATCTACTTTCAAGTTCCTCTATTCATGGTTCAGTTCCCCCACGCCTGTGAGACTGAGGCCTCAGATCCTCATTGGCTGTTGTCAGACTTAGCAGTCCTTGTTGTATGGACCTTCCCACTGCTCACAAGTAAGCTAGCTTCTCTCAAAGTGCTCTTGGGTGGGGGGAGTACCCAAGAGAGGCCACAGCGTGCTTGTAATCTACTCACAGTAGAAACAGCATCACCTTTACCACATCCATACCACACATAAGTGAAGAAATTGCCCAGGGGCATGAATTCCAAGAGGAAGTAATCCTAAGAGGCCTTCTCTCAGGTTACCTACCTCAAAATTGAAAGAAGGGAGCTGAAAAGAGATGGCTCAGTGATTAAGAGTACTGGTTGTTCTTGCAAAAGACCATAGTTCAGTTCCCAGCACCCACATCATATCTCAACCCACCAACTATAACTCTGGACCCAGGAGATATTTTTTTACCTCCATGGGAACTAGGCCTGCACATAGTGTATGTATATATATGTAGGCAAAAACAGTCATACACATAAAATAAATGTACAAATACAAAAATTAAAAATAAAAAATGGAGGAAGAATTTGTATTACCAGTATCTGAACACACCATAAGGTTAAAGTAGTTCAAACAGTGTATGTCTGGTGCCAGCGTAGAAAGTCCCAAGACAAATATGGTTGTATGTAAGTAACAAACCCATGAAGGAGTGAGCCTCAAGTCAAAGTCAAAAGAAATTAAGTTAGACTAAGAAAATGGACTACTTGGAGAAAAAAATGTATTTGTTTTATTTTAAATCAAGTGTATGCATTTTTATCTGTATGCAGGTGTGTTTACATGAGAGGGCAGAGGTGTTAGATCCCTGGGAAGTAGAGTTACAGGCCACCATGAGCCACCTGGCATGGGTACAAAGAACCAAACTCAGGTCCTCTCAAAGTATGTGCTCTTAGCTGCTCAGCCATCTCTCCAGCCCTTTATTGGATTCCTAATTCACTCCATGAACAAAATAAGATTTATATTTTAAAATCATTAATCATTTATATTTATGAAGGGATATAAATGGATTCCAAGCCTATCAGTCATGTTCTATTTCCTTAGAGGAGTTGAGTATGTGTTTGTTACATAACAGTAAACCTTTTAGCTCCCTATACACCAGGCACTGTTATAAGTTCTACATTTATGTGACTTTACTTGAATTTTCAGAAGTATTATATAAGGCAGTTCCCCATTCTAAAGTAAGTAAACTACGGGTTAGGGTCACACACAGTTATACCTATTGTAGTGATCATGTATTAGTGCATAACAAATTACCTCAAACAGCAGTTTACACATCAAATATTTATTATTTGATATAGCTTCCAAAGCAGCTTATCTAAGTGATTCTCCTCAAGGTCTTTCACGTCATCTGAAGGTTTAATAGATTGGAGATTTCACTTCTTTTTTTGTTTGTTTGTTTGTTTGTTTGTTTGTTTGTTTTCGAGACGGGATTTCTCTGTGTAGCTTTGGGGCTTTTCCTGGAACTCGCTCTGTAGCCCAGGTTGGCCTCGAACTCACGGAGATCCACCTGCCTCTGCCTCCTGAGTGCTGGGATTAAAGGCGTGCGCCACCACTGCCCGGCTGAGATTTCACTTCTTAACCTGCCTATGAAGCAAGTTGATCTTCCACTGGTTTCTTGCATGAAAACCCAAGTATAAATTCCTAGCACCCATGTTAAAAGCAGGGCATAGCTGCACCTTCCTGTAGCCCAGCACTGGTAAGGGCAAGGTATGGGCCAGAGTAGAGGCAAGTGGACCCCCAGCAGTCAGTCAAGCCACAACCATGCATTTCCTGCAGGGAGAGACTGTCTCAAGATAACAAGACTGAGAGCAATAGAGGAAGACACCCAGTGTCCTGCTCTGGTGTCCTCATGTACCACATGGGCACAGGCACACACACACACACACACACACACACACACACACACACACACACACACGTAGAGTAATAATAAAGTATCTACAAATAAAAATATCAATAGTATATACACCAGATGTAAAATCATTGGGAAAAAGACAAATGCATTAGTTTAGTCAATCTTAGAAATCAAGATCTAGAGCCATACTTTAGAGTTAGAGAAAATTGGAAAAAGAATAGTATTTCATGGTCTGGAAGGCAAAGGAATTTCATGCCCCATGGGTAAACAAGCTGGCATTGAATTTTGCAAGATTTTCAATATCAGTATCCAACACCAGAGACAGAATATATACAAAGATGCTCACTGCACCATTTTTATGATGCTCAAAAAATCTGAAACAACCTAAGTGCCCAAGACTGGAGGGTTTTTGTTAAACAAATGATGTTGCAGCAGTGACTTATGGGATGCAGTGTGGTTAAGGTTTTAGAAGTATATTTACTAACACAAAGGAAATTCACAAGGTTAAATGAAGAAAAGTCACATTTATAATTGCATATAAATCACACAGTTCTTTAAAATATTTTTTATTCTTGAGGTTATAGGATTACCTCATTCCTCCTTCCCTCTCCTCTCTCCAAGCCCTCCTGTACAGCCTTTCTTGATCTCTTTCAAAATCTTGGCTTCTGTTTTTATTAATTTTTGTTACATGCATATACATATATGTATATGCATACATGTTTATAAATATAACCTCTTCAGTCTATATACTGATATTGTATGTATGTTTTCAGGGCTGACCATTTGGTATTAGATAATCACTGGGTGTGCTCTTCCCTGGAAGAACTATGTCTTCCACTCTCAGTATCCCTCAGTTGCCTGCTGTAGCTAGAGTTTTCCTGCCTGGCCCACAGTCGGGACAAACCTTTGTCACCCGCCAGTCCCACAGCTGCTCAGACCCAACCAAGTAAACGCAGAGACTTATATTGCTTACAAACTGTATGACCTTGGCAGGCTTCTTGCTAACTGTTCTTATAGCTTAAATTAATCCATTTCCATAAATCTATACCCTGCCATGCGGCTTGTGGCTTACCGGCGTCTTCACATGCTGCTTGTCATGGTGGCGGCTGGCAGTGACCACTTCTGCCTTCTGTTCTTTCTTTTCTCCTCTCTGTTAGTCCCGCCTATCCTTCCTGCCTAGCCTCTGGCCAATCAGTGTTTTATTTATTGACCAATCAGAGCAACACATTTGCCATACAGAATATCCCACAGCAGCCTGCAGCTCTTTGTGTGGTATTGAATCCTCATGGGCTTTTCCTTGTCCACTTTGACATGTCTATTCTTGTCCTTGTTCAGCTCACATTTAGGCAGTCATGTTGGTGTGACTTTACTGTGCAGTTTCTGATAATACTAAGAAACACAACAAAAGAGCAAACTCCCTGATCCTCTGGCTCTTTCTGCCTCCTCTTCCACAGTGATCTCTGAGTCTTAGGTGAGGGTGTGTTTTGCAGATGTATCCATTATGATTGGACTCCACAACTTTACATATTGGTTGGTAGTGGTTTTCTGCAATGGTCTCTGTCTGTTGCAAGGAGTATTCTGCT